>NW_015173162.1:538548-556924 GCF_001447785.1 Gekko japonicus
AGGGGGACTGAGCAGTTGTGTGTGAGGCTGAAAAATTTCATCAGGGCAGTTAAATAAATATTGGCAGGCCTTAACACTAAGATAAAGCCTTACTGGCATTAATGTTTTTGAAGAAGAGGGTAAAACGAGGGAGTCTGCTACATTGGTTTAAATAAATTGCCACAACTTGGGTCAATAAGCAAGCTAATTGAGAGTATCTAGAAGGCCTTCCAGCTGATTTAAAAAACTGATTCAAACCTTGAACTATTATGATTATTTACAAAATCTGTATGCCACTCTTGTTCTACTACAAAAAGAACTCTTGGTGACTAATAGTTTTTAAAAAATCATAAGCATATAAAAGCAATTCATAAGAACAAAACTAAAATATAATAAAATCACATACAACAGTAATTAAAACAGGTGGCAGGAATGAGGGGTCATCAAGGGAATGCCAGATGAAACAAAAAATCTTCACCCATTGGCAGAAGACAGTGACGGGGACAAACAAATATTTTTGGAGAGTTCCACAGTTCTGGTGCCACAGGCTTTTTTTAAAAAGCCCTCTCCTGCGTTGCTTCCTGCCCAGTATCAGAAGACCAGGGCACCCAAAACAGGAAGATGAACTTAGAGGTTGGGTAGGTTCATATAGGAGAAGGTGGTTCAGGTATGCTGGTCCCAAGCTGTGTGGGGGTTCCTCTTTGTTCTCTAGCATGTCATTTGTGGATTTAGGGTAAGCAGTGGAAAGGGTGGGGGGGAAGAATCAAGAACAAGTGGTGGGACGAAAATTCTGATCTGTTTTGAGAAAGGCGGTACAGACAGCAAGCAAGCAAATTAAAAAGCTTTGTATTTTTCAAACACTAGCAGGATGGTTGTAACACTCTTAAATAGCTGCATGCTCATTAAGGGCAGTAAGTCAATATGGTGTAGCAATCAAAGTATCGGTCTAGGTCTGAGGAGACTTGAGTTCAAATCCTGGTTTGCCATGAAACCCACTTAGCAGCACTGGGCCAGTCAGTCTTTCTCAGCTGAACACACCTCACAAGATTGTAGCTGTGAGGATAAACGGGAGGAGGGAAGAGCCATGTACGCCACCCTGAGCTTCTTGGAGAAACATTAGGAATGTACTAAACAAATAACATTCTTCAAATGGTGAAGCTTATACCTTGTTGCAGGCAGGGAAATTGTGTCATTCATATTATCAGAGCCAGCAGGTGCTTTGCATAACTGCATTCCATGAAGTGACTCAGGCAAGTATTTTTTCCTAACAAAAGTGCAGTTTGAGTGCTGGGAAATATTTCCACTTAAAACTGTAAGTATCCAGGGCAACAAATGAGTAACAAACTGGGCAATTGCTATGCTAAACAATCATGAATTTGGGCCAGAGGTAGAATGATTTTACCATGAGGATGTATACATTGGTTCCTGAAAACAGCTATAGGCAAGTCCGGGTTAGAGCACCTTGTTCTAGGACATTAAGCATTGGTATAGGCAGGGCTAGCATTGTTACAGTAGAGCATGTAGTTGTGCACTTCCCCCCATAGGTTGTCTGTCCCACTCACCAATAACACTCTGGTAAGCACATGGTGTGGTTGCTGCCACTTCCAAAGCAAGCAAAAATAACCTCCAAAGCAAGCAAAAATGTGAGACTAAAGAGGAGGGGTGCGTGATGGCTACAGGAACCTGCTGCAGTCATTAAAAAAAAAAACCCCAAAAAATTAAAGAAGTAGTCAGTTTCAGCAGGGAACTCAGACTGCCTTGCTCTGCTATAATTATTATATGGCTGAGTAAGAAATGAAGTCAGACTTATGGAATGATTAAAAGCATTTTATCCAGTAAGGGCCACAGGTTTTTCATTAGATCTGGAGCAATAGAATTCTCTCCATGAGTAATGGATGCTTTTCTGTTGGTACATGCATATTTACAAGCTTGGGAAAATACTCTTAAATACTATGAATTAAATTCTGTACATCTGAGAACAATATTATTGCTGCGCTTTCATAGCTCTACCGTTCCAGTTAATAGTAAATGTCCCCCCCATCCCGTCCATCCCCCCCCCCCCCCTCCGCTCCTTTCACTTGGCAAGAGAGAGAGCATCATGCTGTGCAGAAGTGGAACAGACCAGAAGGGAAAGGATATAGCGAAGGCCTACCTCTAAACCCTCCATGTTGTGTGAATTGACAAAGCTGAATTTTCTAGATTTTCAAAAGAATTTAAAGCTATAGATATTTACCGAATTGGAGGTAGAGAAACGAGGGTGGTGGGGACTTAACCTAGTCTTTGGTTAATTGGAATGGTTTAGGTCATAGCAGCTTCCATTCAGTGCTGAGGATCAAGAAGTGCTGCTGGACACAACAGTCGCCTTAGAAACCCAGGTAGCTTCAGTGGTTCGGAGTGCTTTTGTTCAACTTCAGCTGGTGCACCAGCTGTGCCCATTCCTGTCTCAGTCTAATGTAGCCACAGTGATTCATGCCTTAGTTATATCTAGACTGGTCTATTGCAATGCAGTCTACTTGGAACCAGTGTTCCCTCTAAGCTGAGTTAGTGTGAGCTAGCTCACAGTTTTTTAGGCTCCGGCTCACACATCTTTGTCTTTGCTCAGGAAAGATGGCTCCAGAGCAAACTAATTGATGCAGCAGCCAAATCGCTCGCTCACAACTTTAATGCCAGTAGCTCGCAAAGTAGAATTTTTGCTCACAAGATTTCACAGCTTAGAGGGAGCATTGCTTGGGATTACCCTTGAAGAGTGTTCAGAAGCTGCAGTTAGGCAGAATGCTGCCATCAGGCTGCTATTCAGGGCCATCTACTGGGAGCCTATGACCCTGATGCTACAGCAATTACATTGGTTATCAATCCAATCCCAATTCAAGGTGTTGGTTTTGATTTTTAAAGCCCTACATGGCTTAGGACTGGGGTATCTGAAGAACCAGCTTCTCCCATACATTCCTGCCTGGGAACTAAAGATGGCAAACGGAGGCCTTCCTGAGGCTGTCCCACCAATCAAAGAACCTTGTCAGGTGAGCACATGAGAGAGGGCCATTTCGGAGGTAGCCCCACAATTATGGGACAACCTCCCCAGGGAGGGTACACCTGTCCCCCTCACTGTCAGTCTTCATGAGGCAGTTGAAGACCATTTTATTTTTTAATTTATTAGGTTTTTTTAGTCGCCACTCTCCCAGAAGGTCTCATGGCGACTCACTACATCAAAACCAATGAGGTAGCCCTGACCTGGACAGCCAAGGCAACCCTGATCTTGTCAAATCTCAGAAGCTAAGCAGGGCCAACCCTGGCAAGTATTTGGATGGGGGACCTCCAGTGAATACCAGGGCTCAGGACACAGAGGCAGGCTATCCAGCCACTTCTCCATCATGCCCCCAGTAGGAGGCACTAGAGGTTGCCATGACTTCCAGGCACAGGCGCACACACATGCAAAAATACCTTTTAAAAAAACCCACAATGAGGTTTGTGCCTGACCACATGGAGCCCAAGCAGGCCACGCAGTCTGGACTGGATACATTACACCTCTCCCCCTTGGTCCGCAATGTACCCACAGACAAAGTCCTTCAGGTGGGCAGGTAACTTCCTGGTGCAGGTAGAGCGGCGAAGTTCGGGAACTGTTGTGGCCTCCACCCCTGAAGCCCTCAGAGGCGAGCTGGCCGGAAGAGGCGCTGGGGGCGGTGGTGCCAGCGTCCCCGGCGTCTCTGGGAGAGGTGACTCGGGTTCGAACAATGGAAGAGGTCAGGGCTTGGCCGCTGGTGGTTGGGTCCGGGGTGAGGTCTCTGGGGCCTCGGCCGTGTCCAAGTCCTTGGGGTCCAATGGCTTCGTCCGGTGGCATAGCTGGTCGATGTGCCGGTGTAGAATCTGCCCGTCTTCACACAAGACCTCATACGATCTTGGGCCCTTAACTCGTATGACTCATACCAGAATCCAGGCTGGTCCCCGGGCATAGTTCCGTGCGTACACGGGATCCTCCGGGAAGAAACCCCTGGCTGCCTCGTGCATCTCCATGCCTGGTGCCTCTGCCAAGCCCCGGTCGGGGTGCAGGCGATCCAACTGGGTTGCCAGGCGGTGACCTATAAGTAGCTCTGCTGGACTGCACCCCGTAGTGGTGCGGGGGCGTCGTTTGCTGGCCAAAAAGGAAAGCTGCCAGTTTATAGTCCCAGTCGGGGGAGTCCAAGTGGCGGAGAGCGTCCTTCTTGGTTCTGACCATGCGCTTGGCCTGGCCTTTGGTGGCAGGGTGGAACGGGGCCGCCCGGACGTGGCGGATACCATAGTAACTCGTGAATTCCTGGAACTCCGCGGACGTGAACTCCGTCCCATTGTCTGTGACCAGTGTGTCTGGGATTCCTTGGGTGCTGAAGATCCTCCACATTGCCCGGATGGCCGCCTTTGAGGAGGTGGAGGGCACGGGAACTACCTCCAGCCACTTGCTGAAGGAATCCACCAAGATAAAGAAAAGTTGCCCCTGGAACGGTCCCAAAAAGTCCAAGTGTAACCGGGTCCAGGGGCGGTGGGAAGATTCCCAGGCCTGTTCCAGGGCTCGGGGAGGCTCGGGCTGGGACGCTTGGCAAGGTTGGCACCGCTTCACCACGTCCTCTATGTCCCGGTCCATCCCTGGCCACCAGACGTAGCTCCAGGCCAAGGCTTTCATGCGCACCACCCCGGGGTGCGCTTCGTGAAGGGCAGTGAGGACCTGCTCCCGTAGGGGCTTTGGAATGACCTCCCTACTTCCCCACATGACGCAGCCCCTGTGGACAGACAGCTCGTCCTTCCGAGAAGCAAAGGAGCTCCTTTGGCCGTGGGCCACCCCCTCATCACCCAGTCCAAGACCCGGCAAAGTACCTTGTCCCTGGAGGTGCCGCAAGCCAACTCCGCAACGTGGACTGGCCGATCCGGAAGGGACTCCAGGAGAGCGATCTGGTGGGCAGGATCAGGATCCGGGTCACAGACCGGCAGCAGCAGGCGGCTCAGGGCATCCACATGGCCCATCGCCTTGCCAGGGCGATGGATGAGAGTGTAGGAGTACCCCGCCAGGAAAATAGACCAGCGGAGCACCCGGGGCGAAATCATCTGTGGGGTCTGGCAGTCGGGGGCCAGGAGGCCCAGCAGCAGCTTGTGGTCTGTGAGGACCATGAAGGGGCGCCCGTACAGATAGTGGTGAAATTTTTTCACCCCCGCCACAATCACCAGCGCCTCTTTATCTATCTGCGCGTAATTGCGCTCAGCCGCTGATAGAGTCCTGGAATAGTACGCAACCGGGACCTCGCAGCTGTCCAGCAGCCGGTGGCCCAGGACCGCTCCCACCCCATAAGGGGAAGCGTCACATGCCAGCACCACTGGGAGCACCTCATTAAAATGCACCAGTACCGCATTCAAGACGAGCAGGTCTTTGACCGCCTGGAATGCAGCTGCTTGTGGCGGACCCCAGACCCAAGGTGCTGACTTGTCCAGGAGGCGATGGAGTGGTTCCATGCCTGTAGCTTTGAGGGGCACAAAGGAGTGGTAGAAGTTCAGGAGCCCCAAAAAAGCCTGCAGTTCAGACTTGGATGCTGGAGGCGGTGCCTGCGTGAGGGCGGTCACCTTGTCCGCGGTGGGGTGGATGCCCGAGGCGTTGACCGCGAAGCCCAGGAACTCAATGTGAGGCACCCCCAAAAGACATTTTCCCCACTTGACTTTGAGCCCTGCTGCGTCGAAACGTTGTAGTACGGCCCTCAGACGGTCAGCAAAGGACGAGTCCAGAGCTGCGATCAGCACATCGTCTAGAAATGGCTGAACCTCAGGGATGCCTTTCAGGAGAGAATCCATAAAAGATTGAAAAATCCTGGCCGCGACCGAAACGCCGAACTGGAGGCAGTGTACCTTGTGAGTTGTGATTGGGCTTCAGCCGTGGCGGCATCAACCGGCAGTTGTTGATACGCCTGGGCCAAGTCCAACTTGCCAAAGACCCGGGCCAAAGCTGCCAACACGTGGCTCACCACCGGCACCGGATAAGCGTGTGCCTGCAGAGCCTTGTTTAGCGTGCATTTATAATCAGCACAAATGCGCACGTCCCCATTGGGCTTCACCGGGGTGACTATGGGGGTCTCCCATCGTGCCGATGCGACCGGTTCCAGAACCCCTTGTTCCACTAAGCGATCTAGCTCGGCCTCGATTTTAGGCTTCATTGCTAGTGGCGGCAGCCTGGCCTTGACGCAAATGGGCCGCACTGCCAGGTCGAGATCCAGGGAGATGGGGGGGCAGAGAAGCGTCCCAGGGTGCTATCAAAAACGCGGGGAAATTCTGCGCACACCGTGCCAAAATCCCGTGACCCGACCTGGTGGATTCCATTCAGAGAGTGTCCCAGGGCCTCAAACCAAGAGAGTCCCAGCAGGCTGAAGAGAGGCCTATCCACCACCAGCAGGTCTAGGGTGCCGTTAAAGTCTTGGAACTGTACCCGGAACTTGCCCCAGCCCAGCACTGCCATGGGGTTCTTAAGTTAAGTGCCTTAACCGGAAACCCCGCTGCTTCTGAAGGGGCAGGGGCCCCTTCGGACACAGCATGCGGAGCGTATCTGTGGAGATAATGGAGTAGGTCAACCCTGTGTTGATCTCCATGCTGCAGGGGGATCCCTCTATAAGAACCGTGACATGCATCTTGTTGGGGCCATCGGGGGGCAAGTTACAGACCTGGTGTTGCGGGAAGTGGGCTGATATGGTGTGGAGGTCAATGGGTGGCTCCGGCGTGGTCTGGTGGGTGGACAACTTCTGGCATTGTCCCTTGGAGCGGCAAACCCGGGAAATGTGCCCTGATTTGTTGCAGGTCTGACAGACTGCGTTTCGGAAGCGGCACAACCGGTGCTTGTGACTCTCTCCGCAGCTGGCGCATGGGGCAGAGGCGGTCGAGGAGGCTTTGCCCGCGTTGGTGGACAGCTGAGACGACAGACGACGGACCTGTTGCTTGCGTGCGGTGGACCGCCTTGGCGCGGCGGTCTTGGTGGGCCTTTTTGTATGCAGTGGCCTCCCGGATTGCCTTCTCCAGGTCCAGGTCATCCTGGCTTACCAGCTTTCTCTGAAGCTTCGGCTCTCTGAGTCCCACGAGGAACTGTTTGAGGAGAGTTTCGGCTAGGTTGGCGAAAGAGCACCTGCTCGCGCCCCGCCGCAGAGCCACCAGGAAATCTGAGGCAGTCTCATCCTCTCACCCTGGACCCTCGCAAAAAAGTCCAGGCACTCCACAAACTTAGTTGGTTTGGGAGCCAGGTCATCGGTCAGCGCCTTGACCAAAGAGCTGTGCGACTCGTCTTTGGTCAGCTTGGACGCTATTAAGTCCTTAAGCAGGAGATAGGTCTCCATCCCGCAGTGGCGCAGCAGGTATGCCTTTTTTATACCTGGATCCACCACTCCGTGGATGGTGAAGTGGCTCTCGAGAGTTTCCAGCCAGGTTTCCCACTGCGAGGGTTGGGAGATGTCGAAAACTTGGAGGCTCTCTGATACGGCAGCCATCTTACAAGTTCCACGTGGAAGGGAGCGGTGTAGATGGCGGAGCAGTGCGGTGCTGCTCTCGGGGTCAGCAGTGCGAAGCTCAGTGTTGCAGAGAGGCGGAGCGGTGCTGGGCTGCTCATGGGGTCAGCGGTGCGATGCTCGGAGCTCAGGAGCGGTGCAGTGAGACGCTCAATGCCAGCGGCGGTGGCGATTTCGGCGTGGCGGCTCACGGCGATGTCCGGAACATGGTCTCTGTTCAGAGGGAGATGATCCCACCTTCGTCGCCAGTGAAAAGTATGCAGACGGAGAGTGATTTCAGCAAAGTGTACTTTATTTGATCAGGAACAAAATGACTTTGGCCGGCTCGCAGGCCGGCTTATATTCCCCGAGAAACCCCCACCCAAAACATACACCCCACTTCTCAATAGGTTATTTACAGTGGCCGAGAGTCCCATAGGCTCTCGGCCGGGAACCTAGCCCCCTGATTGGAGCGGGCTAGGATCCGCATAGCCCATTGTCTCTTGGAGCAAAGCTCCACATTTGTGCCTGACCGCATGGAGCCCAAGCAGGCCACGCGGTCTGGACTGGATACATTACATTTTGTTTTTATTGTGTGGGTTTATTGATATTGTAAGCTGCCTTGAGTTCCACTAGGGAGAAAGGTGACTAATGTTTTAAATAAATAAATTTGAAAAGCGGCTGGAGAAGCCATTTTGCCCCTTCATCTAATCTTGAGTGATTACAGCCTAACTCCTCCACTTTTACCTGGAGGCTAGTATCCTGGCAGGGCAGGCTTTTGCTTGGCCCCCGGGAAGAGTAAACTGCAGGCCAACAGAAAATGTTCGGCTAAAGCGCCCCTGGTGGCTAAAGTGAGTCCTGCTGCTAAAGCCCAATATCTTGGAAAAGTCTCTGCATGCAGTCATTCTGCCTCTGGCCCATGTTCATGCCGAAGGTGTGCCTGAAGCCTGCGAGGAACTGGGTAGTCTTGTTAACAGGTATAAACCTTCTTTGTCCGAAGACTATTTTCACCTGGGCATTAATTGTAACCATTAATTGGTTACTATGGGGTAATACAGTTTGGGGATGTTTTTGTTTCCCTAGTGAAAAGAAGCGAGCGGGTCACAGTCCTTACTGCCTCCATCGTCTTCCCTGGACATATTAAGAAGTTAGTGTTTGAGGACCCGCAGTTATCGCCCTTCTTTGGAGACCAAAGGAATGGCTGGAGCACAGTAACTGCAGAATCCCTGTCTACGGAGAAAACAGAAAGGAGTCTGAACTTGAAGCTTTGTTTCTTTCCCACTTAGGCAAGAAATTTTTAGCAAGGAATTTCTGCACCCGCCTAATAAGGAAGGGAGGAGTGGAGATGATAAGGAGATTTACTTCTTCGCCAACTCAACCTCGCGGCAGGTCGTGGTTTCATGACAATGGGCTTGACTCTTAAGTGTCCCAGAAGTGTGGAACTACCAAAGTGCATTCCAAGTGAAACGCTGGCTAAAAGCCAATGGATGCGAATGGGCCCAGGGCTGGAGTGAGGCTCTGAACATCCTGAACCGCAAGCAAGGCCATATCGGGAAAAGCTGTTCGGGTTTCTGATTTTCTGTCCAAAGTTGCAGAAGTGTCCAGTTAGACAGCCAACTAAGCTTCAGAGATGCTTTTGGGAGGGGCCCCTGGCTCCGTGGAGCAGCCCGTGTGCGTTCATGTAGAAGGTCCCAGGTTCAGTCGCGGGCATCTCCAGACTCCAGCTATTAGAAAGACTTCACCCTGAGACGCTGGAGAGACGCCGCCAGTCTGGGTACACCGTACCAACCTTGATGTATTTGTACCAAGAGTCGTATTTAATGTAAGGCAGAGGGTCGTGTGGAGTTCAAGTTACATCCAGTCTGGATCATCCAGACGGCACAGCATTGTGCCGTATAAAAGAAGACGGGGGGAGTGCCCATCAACGTATCATTTATTCTGGCTCAAGTCTCATTGGCGCCCATCGTACATCTCCAAGGGGAAGGTGGATGATCTGAAAATGCCGGGTGTGTGTGTGTCTCTCTACAATGTATGGATTTGGACTTGTAGATGACCGTTTGCACTTTTTAGACTTCCCCCTGGGTCAATTTCGCTGCAGTCAACAAAAGTTTTTAATGAGTCACTAGATAACCTCAGGTCTAACATCTCTCACTCTGAGACGCACCTGCTGTGCTTTGCAAGAATTTCCAGATGGGACTAATCCGAAGTAGACCGCTCCTCCCGAGTACAGAGTAAAGCGCCTCAGTGGAGTCTTAACTGAAACTCAAATCTGCCACTGGAAGTTGCGCGACTTGGTTAAATGTAGACAAACTTCCCCCTGCTTAATTCCAGGCGCTCGAATCCTCCTGGCACAGTCGCTTTCGACATTTCCCTGGTTTCATGCGGTGGGGGGGGGGCGGGGGGGCGGGTGGAAAGGAACGTGGGAATTTCGCCTGCCCCCCGCCTGCCCCCCAAGTGCTTCCTTCGTCCCGCCTGGGGAAAGGGCCGCGTCTCATCAAGGTTTTGTTCCACCGTCGCGCTCTGCCTCCTGCCATCCCTCCCCAAAGTTTTTAACACAGACAAAACCTCCTTCCTCTCTCCTGGGTCCCGACGTTACGTGTCCTCTTTGTAAACGGCAGAGCAAACATGTCTAGAAGGGCAAGTCTGCTCCCAGCAGCCCTCAGTCAGAGCAAGAAGCAGCCAGGTCCCAAGCATTGATATATCATTCTGTAGCTTTTTAATGTTTATTTTAAATATACGGAGATGTTTAAATCCTAAACATATCATTCGAAATAACTTGATTTGGATTTGTTTTGAGTTTTCACCCAGCAGCAAAGGGAAACCGGGATGAGAGGTGTGCGCAGTAATATCTTTGTTTGGGAGATTATACTAACTGAGACACTGAAGATTTAGACTGGTCATTTGTTCTGTTTCTCTCTCTCTCTCTCTCTCTCTCTCTCTCTCTCTCCCTCTCTCTCTCTCTCTCTCTCTCTCTCTCCCCCTCTCTCTCCCCCCCCCTCGCTCACCCCCTCACCCCCTCATCTTGTGCCCGAACTGAAGATAGGACAGCTAAATTCTGGACAAGCAAAAAAAAGTGGTTAATCCTGCCGCTCCCTTTCCATCCCTTCTGGAGCCTTGAACAGGGGAACTTGGAAACTAACACGTCTAAAGGAGAAGAACAAGGGAAAGCTGAAGCTCAACTCCTCCGCCTGCAGCGTTTATTTATTTACAAGGCGCTTTTCCAAATGCTCAAGGCGGTTTATGAAAGAGTTTAAAAACCAATTTAAGCCACTGCAACTAAACTCACGAAGATGAAGTCACACCATTTTAAAAAAAAAGAATCTCACCACACCAGCATAGCAAGATCTATAGCCGGGAAGAAACCCACGGACATAAATAAGGGCTGCATCCCCTCGCCCTCTAGACTGCGGGAGAGCTTTTCTCCAGAGCCCCCAAGAAGAAGAAGAAGAGATTGGATTTATACCCCGCCCTTCACTTGGAGTCTCAGAGCGGTTTACAAACTCCTTTCCCTTCCCCTCCCCACAACAGACACCCCGTGAGGTGGGTGGGGCTGAGAGAACTCTGACACAAACTGCTCTTTTTCAAGGACAGCTGTGCCAGAGCTTGTGACTGACCCAAGGTCACATCAGCAGGTGCAAGTAGAAGAGTGAGGAATCAAACCCGGTTCTCCCAGATTAGAGTCCGCGCACTTAACCACTACACCAAACTGGCTCAAGGGAAGAAGCCACCGCTGCCCCAACCCTGCCGCCTCTAGGAGCGGTGGGATCTACCTCCCCCAATGAAGGGAGAGGAAGCAAAGCTCGGACTGCAGAATGCAACAGGACAGGAGCCCTTCTGAGATATTTCTCGCGTGTGCGAATGCCATCGGAGAGAGACCTTCATATTATTCAGCTAGATGGGTCCCCCCCTCCCCCAGTGGAGACGTGTAGGCTCGTCATCAAGCTTTAAGAGAGGAAAGACTAATCAGACTAAAGACTAAATGCAACCCTAATCAGAGCTTCTAGACCCATTGAACTCCTAACCCCATTGCACGTAGGTCACTGGTGGCGTAATCTTAAAGAGAACGGCACCATTCTAATGGTCTATCTCTGTTTAGGATTGCGCTGCTAGTCTGCGGAGTAAGTCTAGAAGCATCACCTTATGCCTCCAGACACGTCTCCGCTCCTGGGTGCTCACATCCCAAGACTACCCAGGGGAAATTGTCTCAAGGCAGTCGCTAGGAAACACACACACACACACACACACCCTTTCCTCTTACCCTCTCATTCATTCTGCAAGAGAGAAGCGCGAGAAGGCTCTCCGGCCGCCCTGCGTGCTTCCGGGACACTCCTTAGAGTCTCGACGCACACCCGCTGCAGAGTTAGGTGCTGGGGAATGCAAGCCACCCATCTGACCAAGGCCGGAGACGGGGAGGGAGTCTGCAGGAGCTCTTCTCTCCTCAGACCCTAACGGAAGAAGCCGGAGACTGCCTGACGTACTTTCCCCTGCCCCGTCAACTCCAGCAGCTCTTGCAGGGCATGTAGTCGATTTGGAAAGGAGGGGAGGAGAACTCCGTGCTTTTCTGTACCGAGGCGTAAACCCCGGAACTTGTTTTCTGTGTTGTGACTCAGTCGTGAATGATCGGTAAATGAAAGAACAGGATAAGGGGGGACACCCTTGAGATCCCAGGGCAAAGTTTTTTAGGTTGGCTTTCGTTCTGCCCCCCCACACACACACACAATCACACCCCTTAGAAAACCAATATCTGCCTTTCTACTTGAGACGGAAAGGGAAGAACGTTTTAAAATCAGAATCTGGGCCTTAACCTCAGGAACAAAGACCCCCTTCTCTCCGACTCCCATAAGCCTTCGCAACTGGTCTGGCCAAGGGCCTGGGGGGCTGAGAAGGCAGGGCAGCGGGAGGCGCCCTGAGCGGGGTGGGTGGGTGGGTGGGTGGGGTGTGTGTCTGTGTCTGTGTCCCTGGATGTCTCCACCCAAGACCACGCAGCCCAACCAGTGTTTCTGGCCAGGCTAATTGCTCGCCTGATGACACACAACAGAAGGGAAACGCGCCATAACCACAATAATTGTGGCAGGCGCAGTGTGTCTAGGGAAGGGAGGAGTTCCCAGCCAAAACATCTCTTTCTTTTCTCGGAGACAAAACTGTCTCCTTCCTCACTTCCTTCGCCGGCAACGACATCAAGAAAGCTGCAGAGGTTAGCCGTGTTGGGCTGCAGCGGTAGGACGGCTAGATTCGAGCAGACCAACACGGTTTCCAAGGTATGAGCTTCCCAAGGTGTGTTGGTCTCCAAGGTGCCTCTGGACTCCTCTCTAACGTCAAGAAAGTCAGAGGTCTAGCCTGTCAAGTGGCCGAAAAGAGCTGGGATGCCTTCTGGCTGGGGAAGGAGTGCGAGGAAAAAAGCGCGGAATAAATGGGAAGGAGAGTATATAGTCCTTGGTCCAACACACACACACCCTTCTTTTCTTAAAAAAAAGGGGGGTGGGCAGTTCCTGAAGATGCCCTGGCTTCCCAAGGCAGCGTGGTCCTCCACGCCGCTGCTGTTCGCAGTTAGAAACCCCTTCCTGAAGCGCGACCTCGCCTCGTGCTGCGGCGACAGAAGGCTGCCTGACCGTCTTCGAGGTTTTCCGCCCGTTTGGGAATACGGCTGCTAGTTGCATCAAACGTTTACCCAGAGTATACCAATGGCGGTTTATTTGAATGCGGTTCATTCCAGATTACTTCACCCCGGAGTAAGCGAGGATTGTTATGGTTAAGCCTGTTCCCGGAGTGTCCCGTGCGGTTTTACCCCACGAGTTCAGCCCTCCGCTAGACTTTATGGTTACCAAGATCTACACTTGGCGGACCAAGAGATTTTTGAGAGAGATGAGATCCTTTACTCTCCCGCCCTCCCCAATCGGGTCTTGAAAAGCCTCGGTTGACAGCGGCCTGGTCCGCTTCCTAGTCTCACAGGTTTCCATTGGCTCTGCCCTGGAATTACGAGCTAAAGGTCAGAGCAGAGAAGAGGCTGGAACAGAGCAGAACACACTTTCAATAAAAGACTGTTCTTTCACCTCCGATGCAAGGAATGCAAGTGTGTGAACAAAAACGCAGCCAGACATTACAGGGAAGATCTGGAAAGGGGGAGGGAGGAAGGAGACAACACAATGTCCTCTAGTTTGGCTTGAGCCGGGGGTCACTGGCATGTTGCTTCGGTGGTGGTCGTTTTGCTTTTTCTGCGCTTTTGTCACTTTAACCTTAGGAAGCCATAGATTCTTCTAGAGAGGACAAGACTCTGACCAGGAGCCAGTCAACAGCTCCAGTCACCTGGCAGCTCACTCCAGCGTTTGTATGCTACACCCATTTCAGCCCCAGTGAGGCCAATGGGATCCATTTTATTGCATTTCTGCTTAACTGCATGGATGCGTGGGCTGGAACTCCCTCCCCCCAGTACAAGCCAGGTTGAATTTACCAAAAGAAAGAAGACATCCTAAAACTGCTTCATGTAATTTAATGTTCACTGGATGAAGCCTCCACCACTCTGGAGGATATACAGGGGCAAAATCAGGGTTAAATTCCCACTTATTCAGGTCCTTATTCATCCCAGACCCTTATATGTGGGAGGCACTCTGTTGGAATTGCAAGTTGTTTACACTTCAGCCATTACAGAGTTAAATGTTGTTTGTTAGCAAACAGGATGTTACGTTACATAATGTATTCAACGGCGGGAAAGTTTGTGGGAGTTGTTTACCCTAATGAAGTGACCTGTAACCTTTGTATTGGTCAACTAACATCTTGTTTGTAGAAATGCTTTGATCTAGCATTAATGTATTCACAAGTTTATGGCCCTTTGTGTGAACCAAAGAGGTAGTTCTCTTCTAGAAGCCAAGAGAGATAGAAAGATGTAGCTGTTAGCATATATTACTGAGAGTAACTGCAAGTATGTAACCTTTTATTTTATTTCTTTTATCCAAAGTACCATACCCATGTTTTATTTTGTTTTTATAGTAAAGATATTTTTCTTTTACTAAGTGTGGCTCCTGTGTTTGCAATACAACCATCGACCTTGAATTAAGAATCCCAACACACCCTCACTGGAAACAGTGTGGCAAAAGAAAAATAGGCCACAAATAATTGAAATTGCAAAGCCATCAAGAGAAATCTGCAATACAGGTGCCAATTTACTTAAAGGTCTGGGAAGAGACACAGGTCTCCAGTGGGGTCTACCCAGATTTGAGCCATTTTAGTTCTCTTAATTTCAATGAGACTTAAAATGGCTTTGATACCAGTAAGTGCTCTGAACTGATCACAGTTGCACTAGACGATAGATTTCTTCCAGCAAGGCAGTCACAGCAACTCTTTTCCTTCATGGAAACACCTCAGTCAGGCAAGATGCCCCATACAAACCCCTCTAACACACCAGGAGGAGCTGCTCAGTTAGCAAAGGGGAATTCATAATGACCTTCACTTTCTTTGCCCCTCTGATAGCAACAAACACAAAACAAAAGCCAAATCTCTATTTACAAAGGAATATATATATATTTCAATTCACATAAAAAGCAGGTATTGCAATAGACATTCAACATTGGCAGAAGACATCTACTTAAGCTTCACTTTTGAGACTGTTAGGCCAAATGATTATAGGTTTGTTTTCTTTACAAATCTTAAAGAGAATTAAATAACTCACACACACATACATTCAATATATGTAACTATGTACATACACATATACACCCACATGTATGTCTAGGGTTTATATACCCATGGGTGTGTCTAGAAACACACATCATAGGTGGCATATACCACTCTTGACACCTGAGGAGGGAAAGATACCATTTAGGACTTGTTTTAACCAAGGGAGTGTTTCTCTTGGCCTATAACTCTCCTCTGCCCTCATCCTCTGTAAAGGGCTATGGAACCTTTGTGAACATACATATGCTGACATACACCCCCCACACCTTTGTAGGTTTACTATGAAAGGAACTGAGCACATTTGCAGTTTATTTACTTAATTCTCTGAACCGATTGAAGTTTAAAACCTTGACATTATCTTTAGATGGGAAATAAGAACCTAACTTCATACTGTCTAAATAAACAAACAAAAAACATATTTAGTTAGTTGAATAAGGGGGGGAGGAGTCTCAAAAGAATATATGGGAGAAAGAAAGGTAGACTTATTTTGATCCCTAGAAGAGCAAAAGCTCCTTTCTATACCCACCTGCTTCTCCCCCCCCCTTTCTAATGCCACATGTGCTTCCATCCCGAGCAGTCCCCAAATTAGAAAATGCTCTGAAAAGCTCCAGTGAGTGAGGAGGCCATTCACAGGAAGACAGAGAAGACTACTCATCCCCCTGCCAGGCCCTGAGGGGCTTCTAGGCAGATTTGTGCTTTTTGAACCAACAAGAGACCCTTAAATCAATATCTGTTGGGACACCACAGCACCTGCTATACAGAAATGAAAACAACCCCAACCCCCAATTCTGCACACCCCCTAATGCAAGTCTATGAAAGAAAGGCGTATTTTCCTTTAGCAGAACAGAGACAAATAAAAGAGGCTCCAAAATCCATCAGATGTCATCTTGCTTTCTTAAAAGAAGCAGGAAAGGGGGGAGGGGTATTATTTTACATAGCATTGGTGGGAAAGAACTGCTTCACTTTTAACAGGCTGCAGAATCCTTGGGGGGGAAGATTCTTGGAGTACAAGAAAAAAGAAAGAAAGCAACAGTCTGCTTTGACACTGGTCTTGCCTCACTGATTAATGGGCTTTTTAAAAGGAATTGTTTAATTTCCCTGCATCTCTGACTGGACACTTCCATTTATGAGGAAGATACATTATGCAACACTTAAAAATATTTGTTCAGAAACCTGGAACAGAACTCTAATCACTGGGGGGAGGACTCTACTTTCATTATAACAGCATGAACACCTCAAATATGAGCAATGAAAACACTCTCCTCCCCAACTTTTCTGGCATGTAAGGAATGTAAACAGATGATCTGTTTGGAATGAGCAGGGATGGACTTAAGGGAGCAAAATCTCAGAGAAAACTAAACTAAATGATCAGTTCAGTTCTCCCCCTCCCCCACCTTGACAACTGTATTAAAGTGCATGACAGCAGCTACTCCTTTTCGGAATCTTAAAAAGTACAATTTCTCTTCTCCCTTGCAAGAAAAGGTCATTCAAGTTAATACTTCTTTGCTAAAACATCTTTCAACTGTTTTTAATGGACATTTTAAGCCAGCAATTTTTTTTCTTGAACTGGAGCAACACAAAAGAAAGACAATACTGTAAAGTCAAGTGCTTATTTCAGCTGTCCAGCTAGAACAGTTGAGTATATAGCACACTTGATTGTACAAAGCAATACCTTATAATATAACAATCAAAAAACTGGAGACTTTTTTGGTCCCCAGATGAATACAATATCCCCTATTTGCCATCAACATCACCTTTGAGGGAAGGGAGGAGAAATGATAGAATAAAAAAAAACCACTATAATTAGCTAATAAGGTCATTTGTTATCTATACCTGCTCTTGCCATTGAGGCAAGAGAGATATCAATTCTTTGTTTGTCCTTCTCCAGGAGCCTTAAATTAAAAAAAAACTTAAGAGTTGAAATATATATATATATATGTATATAGATATATATATGTATTTTTCCTTAAATAACATATTTACATCTAATAGAAAATATAACTCTAGCGATAATCTTTTCAACCAAAATTGAAATTGGTGGTGAAAGGGAAGGAATAAAAGAATAATTAAGGACAGATTTTTCAGTTCTGTCCAAGAAAAAAATCCAAAACCAATCAAGCTCTACCAAATACTTTAAATGCCTCCTCTTCTCCAAATGGATTCATCGCTTTTCCTTAAAGAACCCTTGGTCTGTGCTGCTCTCCTTAATGGTAACTGTCAAGAAATTTGAGGTCACATCAGTCACAACCACTTTCTCCAAGTTGTTGAGAGATGGGCTCCAAGCTTCTTCTTCAGGGTCCCCAAGAATCCTGGAGACGGGGATGCGAGCGATGAGGGAAGGCCTGCCAGCCTGGGTCCCTAGCCCATCTCGGTATAAACTGCCTTGGTTTGCAGAACTGTGTAAGATCTTAGGGGCACCCAAATCCAAACCGCTTTGCCCCTTTGGATCCAGGAAATCAGCCCTGTGCTTGGTAAGCCTGGGTGGGTAAGTCTCAGGTGCTCCCAGCTTCATGCCAGCTTCTGCTCTGGAACCGGAAACAGTACTGGGTAATTCTGGCTCCCGTCTCCGGGCTAACTGGATCACACTATGTCCCGAACTAAACTTGGCTGTACCAGGGTTTGCAGCCTCTTCCAACTTCCTGGCTTTTAGGTAATCCACCACCACCTTGTCCCCTGGTTCCACTGATTTTCTCTTGGAGGCCAGGTCAGCAGGCTCAGGCAGGTCTTTGTAAAGCTCTTTCCTGGGCTTTGGGCCTCGCTTTTTTAAGGCTCCTTCTGATCGGTCCTCCTCGACCCCAACCCTGCTCTCCTGAATTGTTTCCACTCGGGAGGTATTGGTGGTCACAGTGGTGGAGCTGCTTTGAGGGGGCAGGGGGATTTGTCTCAGTCCTTCTCTAGCCCGGGAAGTAGAACCCAGTTCCTGGGGGGACCTTCCTGGGTAAGGCATCCGGATTCCCCTAGCAGAGTCACTACGGAATTCATAGGTTTTAGCTTTGGCTTTTGCCTGGGCCTGAAAAACAGATAAAGTTACCAGAGAAGGTTAATAACTTGCCACAAGCATTCCACAACTGCAATTCATAAGCCAGTCCTGGTGTCTGTTTCTCAGGCACATACTGATACCACACAGGAAAAAAAATTCATCTTTATCAATGCATTGGTTTCTCTGCACAGACACTTATCTTGTTCTCTTACCTTTAACAAGAAGGTTTTCGGTTTGGGACCTCGTTTCTTGGGACCATAAAGGTTCATTTCTC
>NW_015173162.1:556958-572539 GCF_001447785.1 Gekko japonicus
ACATCAGTTTAGTATTGCTCCAAGACACAGTGATATGGCTATGCTAAATATGATGGATATGTTTCCCAGTAGCATACCTTTCCTCAAAAGCTGCAAGCAGGCGAGCATCTAGAATGTTTTCTTCAGGCTCCCAAGTGCTGTACCTAAAAAATGGGAGGGGGGGAGAACAAAGCTGTATAATTTTATTCGTGTTTTCCTATTTTTCCAGAACATGGTGACGGCAAGATACCTTAAAAGATCATCTAGTCCATCCCTCTACCCAGGAAAGCACGATGCCCAATTATACTGTAAAATAAAACAAGACCACAATATTTACTGGACTGCAAGGGTAGTATTGACAGTTACTTACTTCTGGGACCAGCCCTTCCATTTCACGAGATATTCCATGCGACCCTGCAGAGGCCAAGAAAAGAGAAGTAAGCATGCTTTTTTTTGGGGGGGGGATGCGGGCAAACAATGATTGGCCTGCTACAACATGCATTCAATCAAAACAAAGGTGTATCCAAAGCCATGAGTCAAAATTATGCCGCACAAATGCATATGTAAGGTGCCAGGGAAGAGAAGAATAATCCGCGCATGAAAAAGGGGGGCGGTGCTGCAAGATATGCTAAAATGTGCATGCAGAGGGAGGAAAAAGGCATGCAGTGAAATATGCACGCCGCCCAACAGTGCATGCATATTTTAAAAAGCAAGCAGCAGCCTTCGATGGTGGCGATCTGCGCAGCGCAAGAGAAAGGGGGAGCGGCTGGCGGCGACGAAGGGCTGCTGCAGAAAGGGGGGAGCCAGGCAGGAGCCGAGCACCAGCGAAGCGCCGCTCGCTCGCTGGCTCGCTGGCTCGTCGCCGGGCCTGGCGCGGGCCTGGCGGGTCGGGTGGCCAGCACACAAAGCCGAGGCTGCGCTGCCAGGCGAGCGGAGGCACCTACTTTGCGGATGCGTCTCTTAAGCAAGGCCTCGGCCGCGAACACCCTCTCTCCCACGGCGGAGAGCTCCATGTTTACTCGGCCGCTGGCAGCAGAGAAGCGGCGGCGGCGGCGGCGGCGGCCAACGCAGCCCAGACCATAATACTCCGCTCGCTGACGTCAGCGCTCGCTCGCTCTCTCGCCCGCCCTCCCCCTCTCTCCTCTCCGCTCGCTCGCTTCGCCTGCCTCCGCACTTGTTGCTGGCCCAGCCGGCCTGCTCGCGGGCTCCCGCGGAGGGGCAGGGAGCGAGCAGGGAGGCAGGCCGCGGCAGTCTGCCGAGGCTCGGGGTCTGGCTGGGCCCGGCTCTTCCCCAGCCGTCCTCTCCAGCTGCACCCGCCTCCTCGCGACGTGATCCGCGTTTCAATCACAACCAGGGGGGGGGGGGAGAGGAGATCCTCAGCTGTCTGGTTGTGCAAGGGGAGGGTGGAGGGGAGGGCGCAAATCTAGGCAACCCTCTCTCCCCAGGCAGCTCTCCCCCCCTTCCTCCCTTGCCCCTCTCCAATCCGCCGCCACCAGTCCCTCGCCCCCGCCCCCTTCCAATCTGCACTGAAGAAATAAAATTAAAATAAAGAAGGCGATGGCATTTCCAGAAGCCGGCGGTGCCTGATGCTGTCCGCCCCATCACCCCCGAAATTCTAGTTCCTGGCTCCAGCAGAGTAAACAACGTGTCTCCCCCACACACGAGCTCCTCCCGAAACCATGCGCGGGGGGAGGGGGGTGGATGTGTCCCACTCGACGAAGGCGGTCTCCAAGCTGTCTTGGGGCCATCACGGCCGGGATTCTGGAAGGATTTGGAACCATCCAGGACTGCGTTGGTTCCCAAGCCGAGCAGGGTTTCTTGCGAGCTCGCGTGCATGCAGCAAGACGGCCCTCCCCGGAGCACGCACCCCTCCCCACCCTGGCCCGTAGGTAGTGCATTTTCACAGCGAGAGGAGGCGGGGCCAGCGTGGGCTCTGCACCACCACCACCCCGGAGCTCCTGCACGCTGGCTTCAGGCGCCCAGCTCCAGCAGACGTTGCATTTCCCGAAAAGCTGCAGCGACGCTTATGCAGGGAAACGGGTGTTTTAAAGCACGCGCACACAATGGGCTGGAAAAGTCTCCGTCAGTCCGGATCTCAGCGGCTCTGGAGAAAGGAGTCCCCCCCCCCCCGATCCAAATGCAGCCGGACCTTTGAAGACAGCGCTGGGTCTGCGCAGATGCTTAGGGAAGGGTCGCGTTGTAGCCTCGGCTTTTGGGGTATGTCGATGAACCGGGCAGCCTGTGCCTTTCCCCGCCTAGCAAACAGCGAGTCCTGCAAGAAAAGTTAACGCGTAGCACTCTTTGGGTTTTATTACAACTCATTGAGCGAAACTCGGTGAACTCTGACTTCGGCATATTTTCTGCATGAGACACGCGCGTACACACACACACGCACACCCAGAGTACATTTATTATGAATGACTATATGGTCACTCATTACAAACGTTCAGTTTCTGTTACTTATTACCGATCTATATTGGCCTTTCTGTTCTGTGAGTAGAAAGATATCTGAACAATAATAAAAGTACCAGTGAGATCCTAGCCTTGAAGTCCCGCGACGTAGGAGTGACTTCCGTGGCCATCAAAGATTAAACATGAGTGCCGGCGGGATCCGAGTTGGTGTGGGCTCCGAGCCGAGATTCCAAGAACGCTTCGCTGGAGGCAGGCTCCTTTGAACTCATTGGGCACGGCGGGAGGAGGAGTGTTTTGAACTCAGCCACGAGACATGGGAATGCTAGACGTGGTGAAAGGCTGTATTATTGATTGTGATGATCCCCGACCTATCCACAACACGCTAAAGCACAAGTATTTTAGCCACAAAAACAGTAATTTCTGACCGAGAAAAATGTCTCTTCCTAGAAAGACAGACAAGCCGACAGTCTGATCGACCGACTTTCATTGAAGTCTGACTTACCTTAAGTCTTCCTGTTGACTGGTGATTGTCCTGTTGTAATCAGTTGTAATAAAGAGCGATACATTCATCAGTAGACTAGCTAGTCAAAAGTTTTACTAAAACATTCATAGATGTTTCAAAGTATACTTAGCAGACAGACCCACCCACCAGAGAGTCCTGTTAAGGGGTAATAAGACGTATGAGACTGTACTACAGTCACTGTAGACATTGAGGGGGGGGGGGTGTTTCTATAGATTACGTGGGATATCACCTCGCCGGACAAAAGCTGCCAATGATTTCTTCCCTTTCAGGAGCTACTTCGTCCTGTACTACAAAGTCTTTCTCCGCAAGCAACAGAGACCAGTGCCAGCAATACAGCTGTTTCTGCTTAAGTTTAAATACTTTCCAACAGTTTGGGTAGTGAAAATAAAGTCGACCTCAAGAGCCTATAATAGAGGCTCCGGTTTCCTAGCTCCAAGTACCTCTGGGCTTAACTTTTCGCAAGTTTGGTCAAGAAGGGGAAGGTGGGGCTTGCCCTATTCCCAGGACTTCCAGTGACTCTGGGATCCAGTAATCTAGCAAGGCGATCTGTAAACAAAGTGACCCTCCGCCTGTGGCGGTCTGTGCGTGGGTGTGAAGGCACCAGCAGCCAAGACCTTTTCCTATAGTGAGACACGTGCCCCACCGCGCGTTTTGGTCCCAGGTTACTGCATCCTCTGGCATGTTCTCTCTGACTCCCCCACCCACCCCTTTAAATCACCGATGGCTGTTTAAGAGTTTAGCTATTTGCTTTAAGGTAGTATTTCTCTATTTCATCCCTCAGTGACTTTACTGCCTCTTTACTCCAGTTAACTATGTTTACTTTTTAGACGCTGAAAGGACTCCGAGGTTCAGGCTCCGTGGGAAGAGGGGACCGGGAGAGAAAGAAACCTTTTTCTGATTCACGAATTTAAGCACACGCGCGCGCGCACTGTCAGTCCGGCAAAATCCGGACATAAAGTCTGGCGTCGAAATGAAACTTGGAATTAATTTGGAGTGATTCACAGCAGCATTGCAGTTAGTTTCTGCAGTCAGGATCAAGGGCAGGTTAAAATAATGAAGTCAGATACACACAGTGCTGGGTTTGAATGTAATGCCGACAGCGGCAGCAAATGGAAGAAACGGCGCGACCACCTGCTAGGTGCCACAGTAGCGTTGGTGGGAGGGGTATATCCCTTGAGCTCAGATGGGAAAGGTGCTGCGGAAAGCCATTTCTTTCCCGCATCCTAAAATGTCCGTAGTGCAGCCCCAGAGAAGAAATCCCTGGGAATCTGAGCAGTTCCTGCCTGAATGGCCAGCAACTAGGAGGAGGGTGTGAGTGCAGTAAGTAAATAAGTAAATAAATCTTAAAGAGGTAGCTTCTGGCCCTCGAAAGCTGATGCTGGGCTACACTTTTGCTTTTAAGCTGCCACAGACTCCTGTTTATTTGTTCAGTAGGTGCAAAGACCAATAATATTCAAAGTGCCCCCAAACAATCCGGGGACGCGGTTGGCTTTCTGTATTTTTCCTTACCTGTAAAGAAACATGACTGTTAAGATCGGAGATCAGATCTCCAGTACAAAACCTGAACTTTTTCTCCGGAGCTTTGCCTCTCATACGACTCTACTCTCCCTCCCCTTTCTCTGCCTCTTGTGGAATTTCGAAGCGATTCCATGTGCTTGCCCTCAGATTCTATAGCACGCCTTCCCCCGGCCCGCCCCGGACAAGAGTCTAGAACGCACTGTAACCTGGCTGGTCAGTTTCCAGTCGCTTTAAGACAGAAGGGTGACCAGAACTGCAGTACATCAATGTAACTGCGCCTCCGCTTGGATAAATAAGGTAAACGCATTCTCTTCCACCTAGGTTGTCTCCATCTGGCTGCAATTTTGACTGTCTCGGAGTGAGTGCGCGCGCCTGTGCGAAAGTGGAAATAAAACGGGCGAGTATTGCCGTTTTATGAAGAAAAAATGCCAGCAGTTCCATTTAAGATCGTTAGCGGCGTGATAAATGAGCTTTCTCGCTGGCTCTCCTTCCCTCTGACTCTTTGTGTGCGTGTGTTTATTTAATGAAATACGGGCTGCGAAACACCTGTTTCTTACCAGGGCTTAGGTTTCTCTTTCTCTCTATCTCTAGTCTCTTTGAGTTTGGAGGTGAAATCAATGATTAGAAAGACTCCTTTCTGGGAGCTCTGAGCGATGGAACTTCACAGAGGAAGGAGGCATGGCCGCCATAGCATGCCTATGCTATGCTCATTAAATTGGGGAGGGGAGGTAATTGCCTAGGGATGCCCCAGTCGGGCCAGATCCTATAGAAGGACTAAAGAAAAGAAACGGCCTTGATTCTTCTTGATTCCAGCCAAGAGCGCACCCCTGCGCCTGGCGGCGTCGCGATCTAACATAGCTGCAATACCAAGGAGAGCCCTGCAAGAGGCGGGAGGGTCTCGTGTGAAGCGAGGCTGGGGAGAGGGGGCGGGGCGGAGCGTCAGCCTTCCGGAGCGGGCTCGCGGTCCTGGCCGGCTTTTGTGCTTTTATTTATTTAGTGACAGGCGCGCTCGGCTGTGCCTGTTCTCTGCGCCTGCGCCTACAGAGCGGATGGAGGGACTGCGCACCAGCTCGCCGTCATGTTCCTGGTCCCGATTAGTCTGTGGCCCTGGCTGACCAGGCTGCAGGATGCTTTTCTGTGCCGGGCTGCCTGGGGACAGAGAGTCGGCGTGAACTGCTGTTTCCGCGGGGTCCAGCTGAGCGCCACTAATCCGCAGCATAAAACAATTTCTTTCTTTTAAGCGAAATGATGCCTTTTAAAACACAACCCCTCCATCTGCTGCTATGAAACTCACGACTCACCCAATATTTTTAATCAGGCTGATGCAGAGTACTGTGTAGGCCGAAAATGTACTCACAAGGCAGCAATAAAAATTGGTTTAAGACAAAACACAGCGCTTCATTTGAATTTATGATCCGGGGGAGTTAAACCCTCAGCATGCTACCTGGCTGCTTGCTTCGAGGTCTTACTGGACAGATTGAACCAGGAAGACGCTGGTGGCGGCGAGAGATTCGGCCATGAGAGCCAGACTCCTCGTTGAGGCAGGGTCTGGGACACCTGCGTTCTTTCTAGACTCAGGACTGGGTCGTTCCCATGTTCTTGACCCGCGATCCCTCATTATGCCAGCAAAGTCGTTTGGAATTGCACCAAAATTCCGTGGGGGTAAGGTTCTGAAACTGATGTCCGTTTTCCCGCCCGTCGATGAGTCCGAGGGCTGCAAGTCTCGAAAAGACGCCTACACAAACCATTGGGTGGTGGGGCACCTGTCTGAACAGGGTCGAACTTCCATGGCTGAGCGCAACTGTGCTTAGAAAGAGTGGTGCTGGAACAGAACACGTCCTCAGCATGCATTCATGAACTGGGAAAAGTGGGAGCGACGTGATCGGGGGTCGGAGCGCCTGCTCTATGAGGCAAGGGTGCTCTTGAGTGTAGAGGTTTTCGTTTGGACGCATCAGAAACCTTTTCCTTTATGGGGGGAAAGGCGACTGGGCTGGTGACACGAGAGAGATCTAAAGATATATATATGTGTGTGTGGTGTAGATAAAGAGAGATTTTTCCCTATCTGCCTGCAATAGCTGAACTCTGGGTCAACCGATGGACTGGCTGGCAGCGGGCTCAAGACAGCCACAAAGAAGTGCTACTTCCCACAGTGGATGGCTGACCTGTAGAACTCACTGCCACGAGAATGGTGGTGCCCGAGGGGGCTGGATACACTCACCGAGGATGGCTCTATTCTTAGCTCCTAGCCCTGAGAGCCGAATGCGGGTTCCGGCGCTTTCCGCCTGTGACCATGAGGTGCTGGGTAGGAGATGAGCGCGGCTGGCAGGTGTGCTTTCCTGGGGCATGGGATGCTCAGGTAGATCCAGCACGGCTATTCGCGTTCTTTTGCGACCTAGAGTTCTGGCGTGAATTGATTCAAACTGTAGCCCTACCCTCAACACATTTACTCAGAAGTAAGCCTCGCTGATCTTAGCGGGGCTTACTGTCGAAGACGTGTGCATAGGATTGCCGCGATAGGCATGCCAGTCAGTGTGCTCTGCATATACGGGCGCAAGTATCCAGCCGTGTGGCGGGCGTCTGGGTAAGGCTGAATATGAGGAATGTGTTGGCGTGAAAGGTCGGGTGAATCCTGAATCCGCCGAGCATAAAAGCTCCAGTGAAGGTCTAGTTTACCAGAACTGGTCATCCCAGTTCATCCTTTCCCATTCTCCCCAAGGGTAGTTAAAAGGCGGTTCGCGCAGCCCTCACTCGCTTGCCTGCTGATGGCTCCAGCGATTCCATCAAATCTGTTCTTGATGTGGGCGAGGCCAAGGAGGGGCTGCTACTCTCCGACCCCATTCTCTCCCAAGGAAGCTGTGATTTCTAGCTGGATCTTCCCTCTTTGGCTCAGCGGCGTGTCCTGTCGGCAGGCAAAGCTGCAGGAGTAGGGTGCTAGGCACGGGGGTGCTCAGGGCGGTGAAGGCTTTGGGAGTGCGGTGGGAGCGACTAAACCAATAAATACGGCGGGTGTCTCTCCGCCTGTCAGCCGCTCTGCCGAAGCCACGGTGGGGATGGGCGACTTTGCGCAAGTGGGTGGGGGGGCAGGCGGCACGTGGACAGGGTGCAAAGGGGGCCCGCGGGGGGGGGTCTGCAGAGACGCTCTGACAAGGCTGGGGGAGTCTGACGCCGTTTCCTGTCACTGGAATCCTTCCGAGGCCCCCTCCTCTTTTCATAAGGATCCCTGCCTCTCCGCCCCCAATATTCCAGACGCCGATCACCCAGACGCCCGGACCTGGGTAGCCCAGGCCACCTCGATCTTACCACATCTCGGGAGCTAAGCAGGGACGGCCTGGGAGACCTCCAAGAAATACCCGGGTGGCGACGAGGAGCCAGGCAATGGCAAGCCACCTTTGAGCGTCTCTTGCCTAGAAACCTCCACGGGGTTAAAACAAATAAACCAAACGTCCCTGATTAGGTTGAGTGTATGACCCCTCCTCCAGCTCAAATCCGGATGAAATCTCGTTGGGGAGGACTAGGATCTGAGGGGGAGGGACCTGGGGGGGGGAGACTCGCGTTCGAACCCCCGCTCTACCATAGAAGGCGGCTGGGCTAGTTACTTTCTCACCCCAGCCTTTTACGCTGAATGCGAGCCTCCCCCCCCCCCCGGTTCCCGGTCACTGAAACGCGGCTTTTTTTTTCTCGAGGGCCCTGGGCGAGGAGGGGGTTCCAGCTAAATACTTTAAAAAGCGAGCGAATATCCTGATCACCGGTCAGCACAGCAGGCCCTCAGCTGGGAAGAGAAGGGTCGGCAGATGCCTGGCTCCGATAGAAACCGGGTATGCTCGCCAAAGTCTCCCTTTCCCCTTCATTTTCTGAGTCCGAACCCCTCGACGCTTTCGCTGGAGGCCCTGCGTCTTTACACTTGATCCAGCACTCGCTCCATGGAACACTCTTCAGAAATACCGGAGTCTTCTTGCACTGTCTGTGGTTTGCACTCATGCGGGGGTCTAAATATATCCGCCGCCTGCCCAGCGCCTGCCTACCGCTTCGAGGGCCTCTCTGCAGCAGCGTTCAGCCCGGGGCCCTGCTCCCGAAAGCGGCGGTCCGGAGCTTCTGGGGGAGAAGTGTGTCCTGTAGCGCCGCCTCCCCGCGCCGGGCTGAAACTCCGGACCGAGGCGAAAGCCTCGCAGGCCTCCGGGTTGGGCGCTGGGTCCTGTCCCGAGGCCAGGCAGCGTCTGGGGCGACGCAGTCTGGATCGCTCTCCGGGCAGCCTCCAGCCTCCCCGCCGAGGGGCCCTTGGCCTCCAAGACCTGCCCGCCGGGGCCGCGGCCAAAGATCCGGCGGGTTCTGGCCGGCGGGTCCGGTCCCAGCGCTCCTTTCTTCCGCTGGGCGTCTTCAGCCGCCGGCAGGCGGGTTGGTCGGTCCTTGGCTTGCCGACAGGCTTTAGCGGGTGGGGGGCTGTTCATGCCCCCTGGTTTGAAGCGCCGCCGCCCCGGCGTAGCTGAGAGGAGCGCTGAGGGATCCCTCGCCTCGCTGCCGGTCCAGGCCAGAGCCAGCGGGGGCTGCTCAATCCCATCATCGCGCTTGGCTGCCCCCGAGGGGGAAAGAATGGAGCGGAAAGGA
This sequence comes from Gekko japonicus, assembly GCF_001447785.1. Classification (NCBI taxonomy): domain Eukaryota; kingdom Metazoa; phylum Chordata; class Lepidosauria; order Squamata; family Gekkonidae; genus Gekko; species Gekko japonicus. The sequence goes on from NW_015173162.1 coordinate 565,993, forward strand.
GGGAGACCCGGGCAGGCCACGGGGACCTGGGAGGGGGGGCTGGAGGAGGACGAGGGGGCGGAGGTCAAGGAGGGCTGACCCGGGGGTGGCGGCGGCGGCCAATCAGAGCCTCCCCCACTTCTGGGGAGGGCAGGGAGACCACCCCACCCCCCAGGCAGAGCGCGACGCCGCAGGGGGCAAGCCTTTTAAAACCCAGCCCTCTCCAAGGGACGGACAGACAGGCAGGCCGGGGGATCTGGGAAGCGGTCTGGGCGGGGGGAAGGAGGGAGGGAGGGAGGGAGCTTTCCGAAGAGAGCACACGGAGAGAATCGGGATCCCGGGAGGAAAGAGGATACCAATCGCCTTCTGCTCGGGTACACTGCGGCAGTTACTCATAGCTGCTTGTCACGGGTTAGTTATTACGGCAACCGTGTTTACGTCCGGTATGGGAGTGAATCCTTTCATTATTGATGGGCTCGCCTGGGATTATAGTCCACATTATAGGAATGAGAAGGCAGAAAACCAGTGTGATGTAAGGGTTAAAATGTCCAACTGGGATCTGGGAGAGATGGCTTCGGAGCCTTATTCTGTCATGAAGTTCCCTCGATGACTTTGGGCCAGTCGGTCTCTCTCAAACCTCCTTGACAGGGTTGTTGTAGGGGCAAAATGGGAGGGGAGAACCACTGAGGCCTCCCTGAGCTCCCTTGAGGGAAAGCAGTTAGACAGGTCCATTTTAGCTACTACTGTTGCATTAAATGCGGTATTTAGACTCTCATGTTATATGCACACTGATCTGGAAGCAAAAACCCACTGAATACAGTGGGAGCTTGTATAGTATCGGGCTGCAAGTAAATATTTATAATCCGGGTTCAATCGCTTGTGATTTGTGTGCCTTTGTAGTGCAATCGAGATCGCTGTCTCTGCTCTATTAATCAGCAAAAGGGCGGCCATAAATTGCCTGGCACATTAACCAGCGTGCAATCTCTTCGCCTCATCTATTAAATGGAAATATCCATGTCCTATCACGTCCATGTGATGGGAGGAACCAGCAAAGGATTACCAAGCGCTTGGCCGCCTGAACTTGCTATAGTGCAAAGCAAGCACTGTATTACAGAACCGAATCCAACCAGCGGATGCTGTTCGGAGGATTTCCTTCACACAAGCATCTGATATTTCACCAGGCGTTTCTCCGACCAATACATAATCGTCCCTATTTAACAATACCTTGATGGAGTGGATGTGAAATGACACGACAGCCTCTCTATCGTGGCTGTGAGTCATGCCTTGATAGAGCACTCATCCAGTCATGACTGCGCACGCTGTAGAGCCACCCTTCACTATTCTGCACCTCGAGCCTGAACACATTGAGAAGGAAGTAAATCTCACCGATTCCAATGGAATTTCCTTCCTAGCAAGTTGCTCAGGACCTCAGCTGTACGGCAGAGAAGTGAGGTCCCGTGTAGAGGCTGCCCTCCTAACGACACTGATATGCAATTTCATATGGAAAGATAATGGCCTCCACTTCATGAGAGAGAGAAGATCACAGGACAGCAGTTTGGGAGGTGACTGAAATATTGTTTATACACTGCTTTCTTTGTCTCATCATTCTTCCAGGAAGTTTGCAGAGGCCGATAGCTAGGGCCAGCCTACAAACTTAATGGGTGAGCATGGATTTGAACCCCTGCACCGCACCGCACCACACCGACAGACCGATCGCTCAATCCTCTATGCCCTCCCCCCTTGCGAAAGGAGTGAAATAACAGCTACAAAGCGCAGACCAAGCCTGATGCTTTTATTTTGCCTTAGTTCTAATTTATAGTCACCCACCCCTCCCCAGTGCCTCTACAGAAGCTGCGGGGCTGTGGTTATTATAGCCGCCCAGTCGCGGTGCCGCTGCTAAATTGCACACACACACACACCTCACCCACCCGGGACCTAGCCATTGCAAAAGGCTTGCAATGGCTAAGAGGGACAGGACGCGGGCATAAGAAAGCGAAGGGCAAGGAAAGCGACGAGAGGAAGTACTGATTCTGCGCAAGCCAGGCACTGGGCCAATAGGCAGGAGCTGTCTGGTCATTGGCTGGCTGAGGACAGGCGACCGGGGCTCTGGATGTTGCTGTTGCTGTTGCTGCCGCTGCATCTCCTTCTCTCTCTCTCGGACGTATCTAACCAGACCGTGCTCCCTTATCCATCCTACGTTGGCTACGTGGTTAGGTTATAACAAACGCCGTCCCCCGTTCAGTTTTCATAACCAGAATGCAGCATTCACAATCAGCGCCCCCTCCAGCCGCCTTGGTGACGGGAACGCGCTTGGAGCCTGCTTGCTACCCTGAACAGGCCCGAAGCAATGTCGGATGAGAAAACGCCGCGTGCTTCGGCCACGATTCCAGGGCCTTGGCTGTCGTTCGCCAGTGACGTTGCTGCGTGGGAAGAACCAACCACGTTTTCTCATGCCGACGCGAATGAGAGCCTGTAGCCCAACGAAGGCCGCGAGGTGATCGCAGCAAGCAAGCCACCAGCTTTCGAGACGATCCCGGCTGCCGAGTCTGGAGGACCGGGCTCCCGGCTCCGGGGGCCGCGCAGGGCTTCCTTTCGCGCCTGGTGCTGCTGGTTCAGCGAGGCTCTAGGAAAGCCTCGCGTCCTGGGGGGAGATGAGGCGCTTGTCCCCGGTCCCTCGCTCTCTCGGGAATGGGCGGGGCGGGGCCGGGGAAGAACCGGGGAACGACAAAGCCCGGTTACCCGCCCGGGGAGCTCAGGCCTCCTCAGCACTCCTCGCCAGTGTTCCCTCTAAGCTGAGTTAGTGTAAGCTAGCTCAGAGTTTGTTAGCCTCCGGCTCACACATTTTTGTCTTAGCTCAGGAAGGATGGCTTCAGAGCAGACTAATTTATGCAGCAGCCAAACTGCTTGCTCCCAGCTTTAATGCCAGTAGCTCACAAAGTAGACTTTTTGCTCACAAGACTCCACAGCTTAGAGGGAACATTGCTCCTCGCCCACCCCCCTCTCCACTTAACCGCCAAAGTGAAGGAGAGGCCACAAATCCCCATACAGGAGGCCAGGCCAGGCCATTCTCCTCCAGCGGTCGCTTCCTCGGCCGCCCTAGAGCAAACCTCCCCTTCTGCTCCTTGTGGCCCCGTTCTACTAAGCCCCACGGGATCTAAGTCCAAGTACGTGTGCAAAGAGGATTTTAGAAATACGGGAACGGAGGCATTTAATTCTTCCCCGTTACAGCCTCCGCGATCCAGGCACAAGGCGACGCATCCCACGGAGTTAAATTGTACCTGACTGTACCTGTCCGCTCGAACGGGGAAAGGGTGGGATCCCTGAGGGGGAGGGATCAATCGAGTCGAGCTCTGAAGGTCATTTGAAATGTGTATGTTTTGTTACAAATAAATGTTTAAACAATACAAAGTGCACAGAATGCAGCTTAGTTCCAGGAGGAAGACTCTTCAGAACTGCTTGAAAAGATCACACAATGGCAATATCTGTTGATTTTCTCACATAAGAATCTGAGGTTACAAACTCAAAAAAAATATCAAAAACATGATAGGCTCAAACAGGCGCACAAATTTCTAGGCCATAAAGCCAGTTAATCCGGAGTACAGTCCCTCTGTTAAGTACACTGACTTCTATGGAGTCCAAACAATTGAGGGAACTGGTGGGTGGTTTTAGCTTTGTCTGACTTTCTCGAACTGCCACTTGCTTCCTAACCCCTAGTGGTACTGATCTAAATCTTGGCTTTATGAACAGTGTGTTGGGTAGTACAAGATGAAAACACTCAGTATATATGGGGTTAAATGTTTGTTTATGTTACTCACAGGAAGCCACATGTTTTTCATGTAACCAATGTTCTTTAGCTGTAGAATACCCGGGAATTTTCTCCCTGATCTAGGAATTTGATTGGGACTAAAGTGTCAAGGTGTATTAGCATTTTATGGTTCTCTTCCTGTCTTTGTTTTGGTGTTCTGAAGAAGAAGAAGAGTAGCCATAATCTCTCTCTTCTAGTTTTGTCTTTGTAGAGTAAGGATGTAGCCGATTATGCTGTGTTGTTATTTTCATCCCAGTTACCCTTCCCATGCTAGAATTTAGTAAAAACTTTATATTTTAATCACACATGAACCCTGAGTCTGAATTATTTTACTCTGGGACTGCTGGACTATCTTATCTCTGCTAAATACCATTTTTTCAATATCTCACTATCACCCAACAAAGGGTATGGGTGCCCAGATCGCTTCAGCTGCCCCAGAGTGCAGCTAAGCAGAGTGCAGCAACCACACTTGGAGTAAAGAAAAATCATGTGTGCTGGAGTTTTCTAAAACAGAATTTTTATCTTAACTCATATTGGATTTATGAGATTCAGACAACATCCTGTTTTCTTCATGAACTTGTGGGACCAGACTAAATGACTGTGCTTCCAAGTCAGAGAAAGCCTGTAGTGTTTGATCTGAGTTCGTCTTCTTCCCGTGCCGAGTGAAAGAAAGAAGGAAAGGGGGTGAAACCAATCCTGGCTGTTTCCTACTGAAAAGTTTAATCCCGCGCTCACAAAAGATCGACCGTTATCCTCACCACTCTCAGGTTTCAGTAACGTATAAAAGGAGAAATCATTATGTCTGCAGCTAAGAATCTTGCTTTTTTCAATATTTCCACCTTAGGCTCAAGTAATTTCTCTTGGTGGAAGAGATCAGTAAGAAATGCCCTTCAGGCTCATGGAGCTATTTCTGTGCTCAGTGAGGATCCTCCCGCACCAGGGGCCGCTCTTGAAAAGTACAGAGGCCACAATGGATTTGGGATGTCTTTAATTATGGGAACTGTAAATGCTAAAGATAATCAGGAACTTTTAGAGTGCACGTCCACGAAACAAATGATGTTGAAGCTTGAGCAAACTTATGCTTCGAAAAATGATGCTAATTACTTGTTCCTTTATCAAAGATTAATAAATGCAAAAATGAGAAATAGTGAATCACTACTTAAACATTTGAATTATGTCATGGATGCTTATAATGCAATTAAAGGAATGGACGGTGCGCCAGGGGAAAAGGCTGTTATTGCTGTAATTCTTGGTTCTTTGACCACAGAATATTCGCATGAAGTAGCTGTTTTAAAGGGGACAAAAGACTTAAAACTGGAATATGTGTTAGCATATCTAAAAGATGAAGGACGTAGACGTGAAATGTCTCAGAATGCAAATGACTTGTCTGTACTCAGCATAAAGCGTGAATATAAAAGGGAAAATGCCAAAAGAGTTATAAAATGCCACTACTGTGGGAAATTCGGGCATATGGCAAGACATTGTAGATCAAAGACTTTACCAGAACAAAGAGATCCCGCCACATCTTACCGCTCTGAAACCAGACCCCCTAAGGGGGGTGGCCAAGGAAAGCCAAATGGTCACTGTGCGAAACAAGGTGTGTTTGTTATCAGAGACAAACAACAAATAGCTGATGTTGTAAAGCAGAACAGTAACATGAAAGCTTTGTCTGTTACGAAGAGAAATGATGAGCAAAATTATTCATTTTTACTAGATAGCGGAAGTGCATATCACATAGTCAATTCAGACAAACGGTTCTCTGGTTTGGACAGAAAAAAGAGGCCTGCTCTACAAGGGGCAAAAGGCAAAAATCTCTCTGTAGAGGGATGCAGTTCAGTTAAACTGTATGCCCTGAACGATTGCCATGAGATAGTGGAAATCACGCTCAGAGAATGTGTTCTAATTTCCCAAACCATAAATAATCTCATATTTACAAAGAGAATCATGCAAAATGGTCTTAATATTGATCTCAGACCAAGCCATGGAAAAATTTGGAGTGACAATGGATTTAATATGATGCTTGAGGAAAAGGATGATTTTCATTACCTGAGAAATACTGCTGATACTGATTTAGATTAAATGGAAAATGATGGGCTGGTATGCCAAACCAGATCAACTGAATGCAACCATAAAGACTGTTTATTCACGTGGTATGTAAAATATGCACATAGAAATGTGAAAAGTGTGGAAAATGCAATATTGAAGGATGTGATGTCATGAGAAATGGCTGTGATATTTGCCTAAAGTCTAAAGCCACAGCTCTCTCTTATAAAAATAGAGCTTATAACCCCAATACTAAGTTTCTAGAGTGCGTGTACTCTGATTTGGTTGGTCCAATAAAGGAATCTGCTGGTGGCAACAAGTATTTTGTCAGTTTTCTGGAAGGAAAATCCAGATATGTCTATACCTACCTGCTTAGGAGCAAAGATGAGGTGCTTGACAAGTTTAAATGCTATGTTGCTGCTGTTAAAAACAAATTTGGCAAAGCGCCCGATGTGCTGTTCACAGATAATGGCACAGAATACTGCAGCAGTGAGTTCCAAAGATTCATGGAACAAGAAGGAATTGAACATAAGACTACAATTCCTTATTCTCCTCAACAAAATGGAATGGCAGAACGCTTAAACAGAACCATTCAAGAAATAGCGCGTTCTATGCTAATGCAATCTGGACTTTCAGAGTCTTACTGGGCAGAAGCAGTCCACACTACCATCTATTTGAATAACAGAGTTCCATCAAAAACTACCAATAAAAATCCTTTTG
>NW_015173162.1:572860-573058 GCF_001447785.1 Gekko japonicus
CATGCCAAGGGTAAGAGAGACAACCACTGTGAGACACTCAGCAAGGAGTAACAAGGGTGTACCACCACCGATGTATGGAATTTGTGCAAGTGTACAACCAGTGAAGGAACCTAATAACTGGAAGGAAGTCAACAGACTACCTGTGCCTGAGAGAAGCAAGTGGATAGGAGCAATGGAAGAAGAATTTGGATCTTTACA
>NW_015173162.1:574628-579488 GCF_001447785.1 Gekko japonicus
TAGGACAGTATATTGAACTTCAATCAGTCCTTTTTTTCATATCTTTTACTAAAAAAACATTTGATGGCGATGTGTCTGCTGCTTGTCTTTGTATTTTCGCCTTTGCATATGTTTATACATGCCGCATTATCTTCAAACATGAGTATTGGCTTAGGTTCTTCTATGCCAAAGTCCTTTAACATGTAGATGATCAATTCTAGCTCATTGCAGGCAGCTTGAGCTGACAGACATTCTGCTTCAGCAGTAGATTAAGCGACAATTTGTTGCTTTTTGCTGACCCAGTGAATCACAGTGTTTCCATGGTAGAATAAGTATCCACTAGTTGATTTTCCATCTCCTTCCTTTTCCCCCCAGTTGGCATCCATGTATCCAACTAGTCTTGGGTCATCAGAGGCTGAAATCAATAACTTTCTATCAGCTGTTTTCATGAGGTATCTGGCTAGTCTTTTCACAGCATTCCAGTCATGATTATTTGCAGGGGTCTTGTTGTAGAAAAAGAGCTGCCGGAGCTCATTAGCATAACTCATTAGCATAACTTATTTGCATATGCCACACCCCCTGACATAACCGGAAGTGACAGAAGGCCACACCCCCTGACATCACCGGAAGTGTGTCAGAAGGCCCGGCTACTTACCCTCCTGCTTCATCCTCATTCCCAAACGGAATGAGGATCGAAGCAGAGGGCGGGGTAAAGAAGGGGGCGGGGCTTCACCACGTGACCGCCCCGCCCCCTAGAGGTTCTCTTCCGGAGCTCCGTACCTGAGAGCCCCCCCCCCACTAGAGCCCTGGTCATGCCGGCCACATGACCACGGAAACATCTTCGGACAGCGCTGGCTCTTCGGCTTGGAAACGGAGATGAGCACCGCAACCCTAGAGACTTCATGATTGTTCTCAAGTAAGTTTTCATCAGTCAGGTCTAGGTAAGCTGATTCCATTGGTGTTTTAATGTTTCCATGTTTCTTTATGCCCATAGAGTCAACAAAGTCCATAATTTTGTGTTTGAGTCAATAGAAAACTTCCATCGTCCATTCTCTCAATTTGTATTCCAAGATAGTGTTTTATATCTCCCAGTTGTTTCACTTCCACATCTTTGTTCAATTCATCAGCTATTTCCTTAGTTTCTTCCTCGTCTTGACAGCACAAGATCAGATCATCAACGTAAGTAAGCACACTTGATTCTTCTAAACAGACAGGATTCAGCTTCTCCTTGTTTGAAGCCTTGCTTTTGTAATAACATAGTCAGTTTATCGTTCCATCCCTTTGCAGATTGTTTTAGTCCATAAAGATCCTTTTTAAGTCTACAGACAAGATCCTCTTTTCCTTCTTCTTGAAAACCGTCAGGTTGCTTCATGTAGATTTCCTCAGTTAATTCCGCATTAAGAAAAGCAGTTTTGATGTCCACATGTTCCACATGCATGCCTCTTGAGGCTGCTATGCTTAAGAGCGTTCTGAAAGATGTGTGACTTACTACAGGTGCAAAAGTATCGGTATAATCAAGTCCATATTTTTGCGTATAGCCTTTTGCCACTAGACGCGCTTTGTATCTTTCCACACTACCATCAGGATTGTACTTCAGCTTGAGCACCCATTTGTTGTCGATAGCCTTTCTTCCAGGAGGTAACTTTGTAAGTGTCCAATCTTGCTTCCAACGTAAGGATTTGATTTCATCATTCATTGCGTCCATCCATTTGTTTCTCTCTGGTGTAGGTAGTTCTCTGGTGTAGTTAGTCTTTTTATGTCTCTCCAGTTTGAAGGCTCTTTGACAAGTTGTACAGTTGCACAAATGCCATGTTTCGGTGGTGGTACGCCTTTGTTGTCCCTTGCTGATCTTCTCACAGTAGTTGCAGTCTGTGTCTGTTTCCCTTGGCCTAAGGTTTCCTGCTTCCCCTTCTGATTCGGTACTTTCTATTGAAGGTGGACCTGCCTGTTCACAGGTGTTCTCTGCAGGTTGCCAAATGACCAGGTCACTGAAAGAAACATCTGCTGTAGTGTGCTGTTCAGTTTGCTCTCTGGACTCAGCTTGTGCAGGGAGCATACCCAACAAGGATACCAAGTTCCGCTCGGGGGTCTAGCTTTCCCCTTCTTTCCTTGGGTATGAATGCGTAAACTTTGGAACCAAATGGTCTTAAATGTTTTAGAGCTGGCTTTCTGCCATACCAAATCTCAAACGGAGTTAGGCCTGTCACTTTGGAAGGTACTCTGTTATGCAAATATACTGCAGTATTGACAGCTTCAGCCCAACAGAAATCAGAAAGTCCAGATTGCATAAGCATGGAGTGAGCCATTTCTTGAATGGTCCTATTTAGTCTCTCAGCTGCGCCATTCTGTTGTGGGGAATAAGGCACTGTGGTTTTATGTTCAATGCCTTCTTGTTCCATAAACCTTTGGAACTCACTGCTACTGTATTCTGTTCCATTATCTGTAAAGAACACTTCTGGAACTTTGCCAAACTTATTTTTCACAGATGCAATGTAAGCTTTGAACTTATCAAAAAAACTGATCTTTGCTTTTGATTAAGTAGACAAAAACATATCTGGATTTTGCTTCCATAAAGGTTAGGAAGTATCTACTTCCACCAGCTGATGCCTTTATAGGTCCCACTATGTCTGAGTATACTGTTTCTAGAAATTTCTCACTGTGGACAGTAGAATTACCTTTGTAGCTTGAGGATTTTCCCTTTGCTCTGATACATACATCAAAACCATTTTGCATTTGATTACAATCAACAACATTAGTGTTACGTTCTCTCAATAATTCTGTACACTTTTCTCATTATGGTGACCCATTGTTACATGCCATTTAAAAAGACAATTTTTATGCTTACACACAGGTTTCATGGTACTACACACTAGCCCATTAACATCATTAGCATCATCAACATTGTGCACATCATTAGCATTTTCAAAATTATCATTCTCAATATCATCATCATTTTCAACATCATCATTCTAACAATATTTTCCAAGTAAAGAAAACCATCTTTTTCATGTAACATTAATTTAAATTCAGAGTTAACATCAAAAATGCAGCTATCTTCTTTTCCAACAAGAACTCTGTATCCATTTTCCACAATTTTCCTAGTTGAGAGTATGTTATTTGTACCTTCAGGCACATATACACAGTCCTTCAGTAGAATCTCCTCAATTCCCTGATTTATGTTCATAACTCTCAGCAATACAGAACCACATCCTTGAACATTTAATTCTTGACCATTAAATTGCTGCAGGCTGGGACATTTGTTTTCATCAAACTCGATAAAGCATTCTCTTTTATCACACACATGGCTATAACTTCCAAAGTCTACAAGCCAATAATTCTTAAGATTTGCATTTGAATTGCATATTGCAAACATGCGTCTCTCAGGTTTGTTAGCTTGCTTCTGTGCCTTTCCTGTTTGTCTGGTTGCCGCTTGGGAATATTTGGTTCTGGCGCCATTTTCCACTCGACCACTAGATGTTGCTGCTTCAGTTTACTGCCTTGAGTTTCTCTAGATCTGCAGAATCTGGCGATATGACCACGTTTTTGGTATAAATGGCATATTATTTCCTTTCTGTCAGATTGTACTCTCAGAACGGACATTTTATTTGTTGTCTCAAAAAAATCCCTTCTAGTTCCTTCTCGTTTCAGATAATTTACAGTAAAATCAACAGTTAAGTCTTTCTGTGCTTGCAATACAGCAATTTGGTTTTTGAAACTCTCAGGTAGACTATTGAAGATAGAAACAATTATCTCTTGTCAGGGAGTGTATCTCCTGAAGCTCTTATATCAGAAACAATTTTCAGAATTTTATCCAAGTGTTTAGCAATTGATTCACCTTCATGCATTTTAATACTGTGCATGCTTTGTCTAAGGAATAAATCTTGTGAATCATCCTTTTGCCCATAATGACCTTTGAGCCATTCCCACATGTCTTTAGCTGTCTCACAATCCACTAGCAACTGGCATTCCATTGCATTAACATAACTCATAATTAAGCCTTTTACAACTGCATCTCTTTTCAGAAATTCTCCCTTCTGTGGCTGCTGATCAGGAACATTCTTGCTCAAAACACAGCATCATGCACTGTTAAAGCTATTTTTATCTCAGTTGACCACCATCTATAGTTGTGGGCAATTAAGATGGGGATTTGAAAGTTTGGTGAACTACGCATTGTAGTATTTCCATCGTTACTCACGGGCACCACAGTGTTATGCACAGGCATCGATCCTGATCCAGGTGCTGGTTCGTTACCACTCGACATTCCCTCGGTTTGAAAGGCTGCGCTGGAGGGTCCCTTTTCCTTTCAGCGTCTCAGCTTCAGTAAATGCAGGGATCAGTTAGCTCTCTGTTGATTTGTAGATTTGTCCCGTAAACAAAAATCTCGTGGCCAAAAGCTTCTAACTTCAAAAAGAACTCTCTCTGCCTCTTTTCATTCAGTTCAAGAAAACAATGTGCTTCTTTTGTGTTGCAAACAAACTGCCCTCTGGCTACCAATTTTGTTGGGATTCTTTGATTCAGGGTCTATGGTTTTATTGCAAACACAAGAGCACACACTTAGTAAAAGAAAAAATATCTTTACTATAAAAACAAAATAAAACATGGGTATGGTACTTTGGATAAAAGAAATAAAATAAAAGGTTACACGCTTACAGTTACTTTCAGTAATATATGCTAACAGCTACATCTTTCTATCTGTCTTGGCTTCTAGAAAGAGAACTAACACTTTGGTTCACACAAAGGGCCATAAACCATGTGAATACATTAATGCTAGATCAAAGCATTTCCACAAACAAGATGTTAGTTGACCAATACAAAGGTTACAGGTCACTTCATTAGGATAAACACCCCCCACAAACTTTCCCGCCGTTGAATATATTATGT
>NW_015173162.1:581078-602317 GCF_001447785.1 Gekko japonicus
GAGGAGAGCGCAAAAATGGGCTTGAAGCTCAACATCAAAAAAAACTAAGATCATGGCATCCGGTCCCATCACTCCTTGGCAAATAGAAGGGGAAGTCATGGAAGTAGTGACAGACTTCACATTCCTGGGATCCCAAATCACTGCAGACTGTGACTGCAGCCATGAAATTAAAAGACGCCTGCTATTTGGGAGGAAAGCGATGGCGAACCTAAACAGCATGATAAAAAGTAGAGATATCACCCTGCCAACAAAAATCCGCATGGTCAAAGCAATGGTATTCCCAGTAGTCATGTATGGCTGCGAGAGTTGGACTATAAGGAAGGCCGAGCACCTAAGAATAGATTCTTTTGAACTATGGTGCTGGAGAAGACTCTTGAGAATCCCTTGGATTGCAAGAAGATCAAATCAGTAAATCCTAAAAGAAATCAACCCTGACTGTTCCCTGGAAGGCCAGATAATGAAACTGAAGCTCAAATACTTTGGCCACCAAATGAGAAGGGAGCACTCACTGGAGAAGACCCTGATGCTGGGAAAGATTGAAGGTCAAAGAAGATGGGGACGGCAAAGGATGAGATGGTTAGACAGTGTCAGAGATGCAACGAACATGAAACTGAGCAAACTTCAGAGGACAGCGGAAGACAGGAGGGCCTGGCGGGATCTAGTCCATGGGGTCGTGAAGAGTCGGACTCGACTGTGCGACTGAACAACAACAACAAAAGTGTCAAGGTGTATTAGCATTTTATGGCTCTCTTCCCGTCTTTGTTTGGTGTTCTGAAGAAGAAGAAGAAGAAGAGTAGCCATAATCTCTCTCTTCTACTTTTGTCTTTGTAGGGTAAGGATGTAGCCGATTATGCTGTGTTGTTATTTTCATCCCAGTTACCCTTCCCATGCTAGAATTTAGTAAAAACTTTATATTTTAATCACACATGAACCCTGAGTCTGAATTATTTTACTCTGGGACTGCTGGACTATCTTATCTCTCCTTATATATAATTGAATAGTGGGTGCCAAAGTTCTAATTCTAAAATGCACTCCCTTAGTGTATGGCTGATGGCACTGCTCCTCAGCATATATCGCCACCAATCAGAAGGCAAAGCCAGGGTCTCACCCACACCACAACTGCTGCAACAACCTGGTCTTTTGCATATGGAAGCTGATTGGACTTCAGTCCATTCCACACCTCAAACTCCCCCCCCCAAGGCAGTTGGAATTTTCAGTTGCATAACATACCTCATAGGGGAGAGGAGAATGGGTAACAATGGTTACCACTCTCCAGGTGAGGGCTACAGATAACTCAAACATACAAATGCTCTTCAGGTAGCAGAGATCAGTCCCTCTGGAGAAAACAGTGGACTCTGTCATTAAACCCTGCTGAGGTCGCCACAGGAAACTGACACTGTTTGCCCAAAGCCAGAGCACTCTCCCAGAGCCTCTTTCTAGATCCCGTTGTATTTATTTCCGCAACGGGCATTATTTCTAGTCTCTGATAAATACCATTTTTTCAATATCTCACTATCACCCAATACGGTGTGGTATCCTGACTAGCAAAGAGTCTAAGATATCCTATAGGGTCATTCTTGAAAGAACGAGGGGAGGGAAATTTCCGATCAAAGGAACAAGAGTTAGAGCACCTGCCCGAGGCAGGCGTTGGCTGCTTTTAAGGACTTGACACGGATTTTAGCGTCACGTGTGAGACATCTACAGGCTCGAGCAGACATCTGTGATTCGAGATCTTGCCAGGTATCTAATGAATACAGCTGCATCCAATTTCCGTTCCCAGGCTTTCATAAGCCGTGTGTCACTCCTCAGCTTTTGTGGTGCAGCTTGACTTAAACTGTTGCATCTTCCTTCTCCCCGGTCTTTGGTTAAAGCGGAAACCGCCAACGGTTCTGTGGCTGGGATCTTTCTCTCGCTAAGCGGAAGGAAGGGACACTGACAGGTGGAGAAGAGGAGACAGCACTGTCTTCCCACACCGAAAGGGGATACTCAAGGTCACTTCATGAGGACTAATGACTTCCCAATGTTTTTGAGTCACCCCGCCCCCAAATAGAAGTCAGGATGTGTGTGTGTGTGGGGGGGGTGATTTTCCCCACATTTTCAATGCAGGCTTTATTGTGAAATCTGTGAATGATCACTCCTCTGAAACTCAGTGTAGTGGTTAGGGTTAGTCGTGTAGTAGTTAAAATCAAACCAGGATCAGGAAGACCCAGGTTCGAATCCTCTACTCTGCTATGGAAGCTTGCTGGGCCAGTCACACTCTCTCAGCCTACCCTACCTTATGGGGTTGTTGTGAGGATAAAACAGATGGAAGGAGGAGGTGCTTTAGGTTCTCACTGGGGAGAAAGGTGGGGCTATGAATGAAGTGAGTAAATAAATACATTACCACGGAGTAGAAAGATGGGATCCTGTGTATGTTTGTGCCAAAACAGCCCCAGTATTTAATTTTTACACAGAAAGGCCAAGATGGTCAAACCGGTAGGGAAATCATGCATTCTGTTTGAATAGTGATTTTCAACTACACACACATACACACACACTTTGTCTCTACACACCTGGGAGCTTTTGACTTTGTGGCATAGCTGTTAAATGGGGAGTTCCCAGGCAAAAAGAACTGGCAACTCTAGCAGTGGAAGCCCTGCTTGTTAATCCCAGATGTGCCAGAACTCTCTGTGGTCCACAAGAATCAAAGCATGGTATCCTGGACATGATCGAGAGCACTCTTCTTCATGGCTGAGTTGGGCTGGACGGGTCTTTCAGTCCTCAACTTCCGAGAGGCATTTGATCAGTCTGTCGGATCTTCGAGATCAGTTGGGTCCTGCCCTGTTATGTCCACTCCCCCACCCCGCCAAGCTGCTGCATCCTGTTGGGACTGCTACCTTCTGATATTGACAAGCAGGTTCAGAGGCTAAGTCAGTCCCGGACCAAGGGAAGGCCAAGGGGGAAAACAGCATCTACACACTTTCTCTGCCTGGCCATCAGCCCCCATCCTTACCTCGAGCATGCTTGCTCGTTTTGGTTGCGACCAACTCCTTGCTTCTCATAAATTATTGTTGCTGTAGTTGAACCAGCCCAGTCGCTCTTGTTTACAGTGCAATCCTATCCAGAGCTCCTCCGGTCAAAACACGCTGGTTGGTATCACTGGCTGACCAGGGGCCCATCCATCTAGTCCAGCATCCTGTTTCACAGCAGCCAACTGACAACTAGTTGCCCTGAAGGGCCAGCAAAGAGCACAGAAGCCAAGCTTCCCCCGATATTGCCTCCTGGCATCGGGGGTCTGGACATCTGCTGCCTCTGCAGATGGGGATTCCTTGTAGCCATCATGGCCCTAATCTTATTAAGCCATCCATGGTGCTCATCTGATTAAGTTTTGTATCACCCACCCTTGGTGATGAAGAGTACCGATGGGCTGGGAAGCTGGCACAGTATTTGATTCCAGTTTGGTGTAGTGGTTAAGTGCTCGGACACTAATCTGGGAGAACCGGGTTTGATTCCCCACTCCTCCACTTGCACCTGGCTGGACGACCTTGGGAAAGCCGTAGTTCTGATAAGAGCTGTTCTTGAAAAAGAGCAGTTTCTGTCAAGAGCTCTCTCAGCCCCACCTACCTCACAGGGTGTCTGTTGTGGGGAGGGGAAAGGGAAGGAATCTGTAAGTCGCTCTGAGACACCTTTCGGTAGTGAAGGACGGGGTATAAATCCAATCTCTTCTTCTTCTTACTTCCTTTGTACCCCACCTTTCTCCCCAATGGGGACCCAAAGCTGCTTTATCAACCCGGTCGCCTCCCATTTATCCTCACAACCACCCCGTAAGGTAGGTTAGGCCTAGGGTTACCCAGGAAGCTTCCATGGCAGGGTGAAGGTTTTAGCCTGGATCTCCCACATCCCAGTCTGACACTCTATCCAACCCGTCACACCACACTGGCTCTCTTCATAACGAAAGGCTGGCCAGTCACCCCCACCGCATCATGACACCCTTTCCGAGCTCAGGCCGTGGGGTGTTGTGAGTCTGTTTTTCTGGTGAAAGGAGAGCGATTCCCTCCGGGGGGGGGGGGGCTGACCTTTGGACAGGCCCGGCAAAGGGTTCAGCGTCAGACCTCTGCACACGGACTGGGCAGTGCCTCCCGTGGAACTCGCTGGGTACTGACGGCCGAGAGGTGCTGCCCGCCTGCTTTCGCAGAGGCACGATTCCCCTCCGTGCAAAGGAAGGGCCCTTCAGTCCTTCGGCGGGCCACAAAGCCTCTGGACACCCTCCAGCCCCGGCGCAGGGTGCTGGCGGGGAAGACAGAGGCTGGTGTGCGCTGCTGCGGAGAGACGTCTTGCTCACTCAGCCGCAGAAGAATGCTGGCGGGGAAGTAAGCGCGGCTCTGAATCCCGCGTGGCTTCAGCGGGCCCGCCTCTCTCGCGAGTTGTCGGAGGATCGCTCGGTGCCAGGCGCTCGCCTCTGAGTGACCGAACCGCTGCTTCCCTTGGGCAAAGGGCCACGCGTCAGGCAAACAGAAGAGCCAGAAGACCTTTCGCCCCCCTTCTTCCATGGCTGGGGGAGCCCCGTTAGTCGATTGTAGCACTGCAGCTCCTTGAAAATGCCAGAATCAGCTTTCCCCGATCAGAGCTCACCTCTTCAAATGCCTCTGGGAATTAAATCTCCAAACTGGTTTCCTTCCCATAAGCATCTGAAGAAACGAGATCTGATTCAGGCAAGCTCGTGGTCGAAAACATTTGGTTAATCTTCCAAGTGCCAGTGGACTACTATGGTATTTATCCAGCCAGTGTAGACCAGCAACCGAACCTTGCCTGAAAGTGGACAGCATCATTGCAGCGTGGTTAGAATTAGTCTATAGGATTTTGATGGGGATAAATACTACAAAGCCAGCCTGTCAGAGGAAAGGATTCGGACTAAACTTCTCCCTGTCTCCCTCGCCTCTTAAGTGAGAGACTTAGTTCCCTTTGCTTTCTAGGGTAGCGCTCAAAAATGCTTCCCCAGAAATGGTCCCGACTAGGTAACGTTTTACAGGCTCACTCTGCTGATGGTACAAACTGGCTCTCGGCTTCTCAAGGGACAGGAAGCGATCCATCACCCTTTCCCCTCCATACACAGGTATACAAGTGCGGAGTTTTAAAGGTATTAACATTCTTAGCAGAATGTCCTACAAATAGCTTCCTTGCGTACACTGTAAGAACATTCTGAATAGGATAACCAACCGTCTGAGAGGGGAAAAGCTAGTATCCCCCACCCCCTCCCACCTGAGCGCTGTGCATAGGACAACCAGCGGGACTATTAATTTGAAGACAATTTTTCTCCAGTGGGGCCCCTAAGCGTTCTTCCCTCTTTTTTATCCTCATAACAACAGCCCTGTGAGGTATGGCAAGCTGAAAGAGAGTTACTGCCCAAAGTCACCCTCTAGGCTTTCTGGCAGAGTGGGGATTCGAACAGGGGTCTCTCAGATTCTGTTCCGGCACCTCCAATGGCTACACTCTAGAAGCTGAGAGAAGTGGAGAACTGTTAGGAGAGAGTTTACCTAGGCGTGTTGCCACTTCCGCCAGACAGTGATTTCAGGTCGCCTGCCGTCAGCTCCAAAAGTCAGTGCGGGTCAGCGCGAGCTGTTCACAGGATCAGCCGCCAGTTATCAAGTGCTGAGAAACCGTCCCTGTGTGAACCGGCCCTTGAAAGGCTGCTCCACGGGGGGGGTGTGTGTAGTTGGGTAGCAAGAGAGCAGCCAGGAAGTTTAAAAAGCAAGTACGTCCTCCAGCAGGATTCCTGGTTTCACCTTTTCGGACCCCCTGGTGGTGATAGTGAAAGCGCCGGCAGTCGTCCTTTGGAAGTCTTGCTTTCTGTGCCTTTCCATTGTATGCCCCTCTTGCATGTTACGACCCGATCAAAGCAAGAATGTGAACAGTCTAAATCCAAGTGTGCAATCCTCGGCAGAGTTACACCCTTATAAATCAGTTGAAGTCAATGGGCTCAGGAGGCCATCGCTGTGTTTAGGACTGCACTCAGTGTGTTTACTCGAAGTAAATCTCTGTTATCTCAAAGAGAGAAGGGGCGGCAGGATGGTAAACTCAATCGGAACGCGGTAACTCCCCTTAATTCCGGTGCAGGATGCAAAACTCCAAACCAGTGGGCTATTATGGAACACGTGACAAGGTCCGGCGCACATCTTTACCACTGAACTCAACAGTTACTTCCAGGTAACTTTGTTTAGGATGGGGCTAGGATACATGCAGCCTGCTCCGGTGACGCCCCATTGTAAGGAAATTATCGGAAGTCAGTTTCAATGGAATTTATTTTCAGGTCATTGAATAGGATCGACGCTATTCTCTGCAGCAGTCCAACTATGTATATTGAATTAGCACTTTAAATCAATAAGTATACTCCAAAGCTAAATGCTTCCAGCACTATCCATTCAGTTACTGAGTTAGCCCAGTCCTCTCCGTATTTACTCGGACGCAGGTTTCACTGGGTATCATGAGACCTCTCCCTAAGTGTTTTCTCGGAATTATTTCCCGGAATGTTCACCCGAGGCGTGTGTTTAGGATACCAATCTTATTTGGCAGTAAGTGCCAAGGCCATCTACGGGTCTTATTTTTCGAGTTGGAAGTGTTGGGTTCACCAGTACCCTTTGGTCGCAGGGTCTGGAAATAGGTCTGACTGAAAGTAAATCTCACCAGGATTATTTAAAAGGGATCATAAGTGTACGATCCACTGTCTGCATTTGAAGTACTGCGTACACTTCTGGTCTCCCCAACCTCCAAACGGATATCTGAGCACTGGAAAATGTCTAGAATATTGTCTCCCCCACCCCCGGATCAAGGGTCTGAAGCCCTGTTCTCCTAAGAGGAAAGGCTAAGCGTGTGTGTGTGGGGGGGAGGATTAGGCTGCAACGTTTTCCTGGGAGTAAGACCCATTGAATAAAATGGGGCTTACTACCGAGTAGTCCTGTTGAAGATTGCTTTCTACAAGTGGAGGGCAGGGCACAGGAGATGGATCTAAAATTATTTGTGGTGCAGAGCCAAGTGGACAGTGATGGCTTTCTCCCTGTACTATAAAGTTAGACCTTGGAGCACCCAGTGAGAATGATGGGCAGCAGATTGAGAACAAAGGGAAAGAGTTCTTCAAAGAATGCATCATTAATGTATGGCATTTGCATCGTTCATTATGGAATGTGCTGTCCCGAGGCTTAGATGTTTTTAAATGAGGGTTAGACACATTAATGGAATTGAGGCCCGTCCACAGCTATTAGCCAAGATGGTAAATGGGACTTCTTTGTTTAGAAGCCATGCACCTCTGAAGGCCAGGAGTCGTGGAGAGGGCAGGCGCTTTGGCCTCTGTGCCCCGATGGGACCTTCTGGGGCATCTGCGGTCCGCTATGGGAAACGGAAAGGACACTGGACGAAGGCGGACCATTGCTCTGATCCAGCAGAGACAGACCTACTTATATTCTTGGCACTCAAAAAAAATCTTTCCTAGGCTGTACATGGACAAGTTAATTGCACTGTACTGAAATACTGCTACTCAGGGTGCATAGGACTTCTCAAGTGTTCAAAGCGCTTTACAACTCACAGTTTACCACGTGCCGTCAGACGATTACTGGACAATGCGGGTAACTAAGGTCACGGGGGCTTATTCCGGTCAAACTGTGCATAGGATCACAACCCTTCTGTTCACGGCTGAGACAAGAACTCTTGTGGGTTCTCGGTTCGCAGCTCTCATACAGTGCGAAGCTACCTCCTTTTTTTTTTTTTTTTACCATTGAGTAAGCCTCACTGAAGGAATAGTCGCTTACTTCTAAGCACATGGGCTTCGTAAGTAGTTTTAGCCATCATACCACCGTTGGTTGTACCAAAAATGTCATTAACAGTCCCTTTCTCTGGCCGCCTAACATCCCGGGCCAGCCTGTTCCTGTACGTCAACGGAGACCACGTTTTCCATCCACCTGGTGCAACTAACCAATAAGCTTTGCCTGCAGAGCCTGAAGCCATCAGAAAGGTGCCACGGGCACTTCCTGCTTCGTGCCACGTGGTGTTAATGGAGGTGCCGGCAACACTTGAGATCCAAGTGTCGGGTGGAAAGAATGATCTCCTGTAAGACTACTGGAAGAAACGGTCTACCTAGTCATTTAAGAAAGAGGACAAAGCGTCTATGTGTTTTAAAAACCGGCTCCCTACTCTGAAAGTCCCTTTTCTCCTCTAGTAAGAACATGCTATGCATTTTATGCGGCACTCTCCCATTTAAAAGTTACAAAGCGGGGCCAAGTCTGCCGGAACGCTTATGTCAAGGGGGGGGGGCTATTCTGGGCGTTCTCCTCCCACAAAGAGAAGACGTTCTTGAAATGCCAGGGATTCTTTCTGACGTCGATCAAAGAGGGCGTTTCCTGGATCCTTTCGAACTTCTGCAGAAGTTCTGGAGTTTGGTCTCTGGCAGGCTTGATCGTTTCTTGTAACGCCCCTTCGGCGCCACCGCAGAGCCCAGCGTGGAGAACTGTGTGTGGAACTGTCCCGGAGAGGTCAGCATATTCGTGAAGTCCCCAGAAAATCTTGACCGAGGAGAAGAAAAATATTAAGTTTGCCTAGAGCTTTTCGAGTTTTGGAGGGGCGCAACCTTCGGTGTCTCTGAAGGGAGGGAAGGAGAGAGGCGAGGCGAGGAGGGGAAGCAACTTTACAACAAATTTAGGAAGCGATTTCCGGTGAAGTGACAAGAAATGAAGAGTTTCCTCAAGACACTAGAGCTGCAGTCAGAGGCAGACTTATTGGAGACTAAATATATCTCTGCCCAGTGAGGTCTGCTTTCCGCTGTGCAGATTGAGGCTCCGGCAGTAAGACAAATAGATAATAAACCCACCCACCCCCATACATTTCCAGTATTTGCTCGAGCAAACTTTATCCCAGTGGTAAGAAGCACAAAGGAGCTCCGTTTCAGCCGGCTTGGATGGGAACCTGGGCTGGGTGGGGACTGGGGCCCGAATACTGGCGCTGGCTCCCAAATCCGGTCCCTCCGGAGTGGACTCCTGCCCCTCCATTCCTCCCACCGCCCGGCTCTCAGTGCAGTGCCGCTACTGCAGTCCTCCTAAAGACTCTTTCCTGGGAGTAAACACCATTAAATCGACCTGAGCATTAAATCGACCTGCGTCGGCCTGCCTCGGGTGGGTGTGCGCCTCCTCCTCCGCTGAGGTTTGGACTGCGGCTGTTCGGGTGACGGGTGAGGGAAGAGGCAGCTGCTTTCCGAGGCAGTTAATTCGGGGTGGTCACTGCAAAGCTCACGTCTTCGGGGGAGTCGCTCCTGACACTTCTGTGCTCACTCCTGCCGGCAGGGGCTCCCTAGAAACCCGCGGAGCCCAAACTCAGGGTCGGGGGTGGGGAAGAGAGAGAGAGAGAGAGGTGTAGAGAGAGCGTTTCGGAACACCGCGAAGTTTCCGCAGCTCGGATCTCCTTCCTGTCACGAACTCGCCCGGTGTCTTCGTGCTTTAGCGGGCCAGTTGTAAGGATCACAAGGAAGCTCGTTCAGCTGCGAAAGCGTTATACAAACGCTAGTGAATGTTAAAGATAAAGGTTTCTCTTGCTCGAAAGCTTGTCGAATCTGACTCTAGGCGGCGGTGCTCATCTCCGTTTCCAAGCCGAAGAGCCAGCGCTGTCCGAAGACGTGGTCATGTGGCCGGCATGACTAACGGAGGCCCACGGAACGCTGTTACCTTCCCACTGCTAGGTTGGTAGGAGCTGGGGCCAGAGACGGGAGCTCACTCCGTCACAGGGCACTAGGGTCTCTACCTTCCGGTCTGCAGCTCAGCGTCCTAACCTCTGAGCCACCGCGGTCCCCTAGTGGATGTTATGATGCTGTAAAAAAACCAGAACACCTTCTATCCATCTTTAACGCTGACGCCGAAGGGGGGAGGTATTCTGCATTCGGAGCGATCGCAAGTTCGCTGGGCAGCAGGAAGTGACGCCCTCGGAAGGAAGGGAAAAGCCGTGTAAGCCGCATTGGAAGCTCAGCTCTTTAGGCACCCTGTATAGGCTGAGAGAGGCACACTTGCCCTACATTTCTTGTATTTCAGAAGGTGGCTGTTGTACTTCAGTAGGCATATTTCACATGGACCAGGCTAGCTCGATCTCGGAAGATTTGGGGATCTAAGCAAAGTCGGCTCTCGTTAGTAAGTGGAGGGGAGACCGCCAGAGGGTCACCAAGCAGAGGCAGGCAACGGCCAACCACCTCTGACTGCCTCTTGCCTCGAAAACCCTACGGAGCCGTCGTAAGTCGGCTGGGGCTTGGCGGCACTTTCCACCCACCAAGTCAATCGGCTTCGAAGCCAGAAAGAGCCCACGATGCACTGCCCCAGGTTCGGTGGGGCGTTTGTTTCATTTGGCATCAGCTTTTAGTAAAGAGGTTTAAAACTTCCCAGAGTTTGGACAAGGCGATGTATTCCTCCCCCCCCCGCGCCGCCGCCCCCTTTTTTTGTTTGGGAAACAGACTCTGATTAATTCTTAAAAATCACACACACACACACTTCTCACTCCCAAGCACAGCGACTTCTGAAGTGTGCCAAGGAGGCGGGCTGAGTCATGCGTGTGCGTGGCTGGTAAGGAATAATTCCAGGTGCATTCCATAGGTGGCACCGTGCTACTGGAAATGGCCTCTGTGTGCGAGGCAAGCCGCCGGAGCCGCCTCGGCGGGTTCGGCTGAAACTTCGCCACTTGCCTTGACTCGTGGATTGCGCCTAGTCCTCTGCCACTTTGGGCTGCGCACGATCCGCCAGCTGGCCGAACCGAAGCTTGAGTTGCCTAAGCCTTCGCATCAAACCATGACCCGACCAGAAAGAGATCTGACAGCCCGTGCATACCGGCTGGGATTCACTGCATGCCGGGAGATTTACTCCCAAGAAACTGTGCATCCGATTGCAGCCTTTGAAGTGAATCCCACGCTTTGAAGTGGGACTTCCTCCAACGAAGGAGAGATGAGTCCCACTGCTGCTGCTGGGCTGCCGAGAAAGCCCTTTAGGGTTTCAACTCTTCGTCTGCGCCAGGATCACATGGATTACCCCCTACACACACACACACACACATCTGCGACTGTAGACACATTTCTTTGGAAGCGATAGGTTTCTATTGGATTCTTAGCCCTCCGCCAACTGTAACTTTAGGACTGGAACAGAAACGCCCTTTCTGCTCAATTACTTCGGTTTAACCAGCCTCTTGTGTGATGCCCGACATCTTTACTGCCCCTCTTTTCAACTCGCAGAGAATTAAGTTTGCAGAAATATTTTGGGTTATATCTTTGCACATTTGGGAGGGAAGGCGGCATGGTATAGTTCGACCCCTCAGATCTTGGAAGCTAAGCAAGGTCGGTACTTGGGGGGGGGGGAGCCACCAAGGCAGGCTCTGCAGAGGAAGGCAGTGGCAAACCACTTCTGCTTCTCACTTGCCTTGAAAGCCCCTTGCTGGGGTCGCCATAAGTCGGCTGCGACTTGACGGCACTTCAATCACACATTTAAACATTTGAAGTCTGAGTAGTCCAGAGGTCTGGGGGTGGGGTGGGGTGACAATACTGTAAACCCTTGACCTGTTGTTTCAAGGGATGCTGCTCGAATTCTTGGGGGCACCGAGTCTCGGGAATCCGGAGCTAAAAAGGAAGGCGTTCAGTAATCGATTTTGCCCGGGGGCCAGAGACCTTTCCTCCTCGAAGAGTGCACTCAGTAGGCGTCCCACGCAGAGCAGACAGAAGATACTGATCGGGACTCCTAAACCTCCCCCTTTCCTGACCCAAACGAACCAGGAGAAGAGAGTTTAGGCAGAACAGGTTGGGTTGCTCCAGGTTCCAAGAGGCTTCTGGCAGAACAGCCACTCCCTGGACAGAAATACGCCGGGGAACGGGATTATAGGGTGACTGGTCAGAAGAGGTTTGGACGAGTCCTAAATCTGGGGGAAGGGGAGGGGAACAGAGGGCTTGGGAGTGAATGGAGGTTTCTCGATGAGGCCAGGAACAGAGGTCGATGTAGACGCGATGGGGGGGGGGGACCAAGCCCTTCACCCTGAGTCGGATGCAGAGGTTTCCGGAGGGGAGGACATCCTTAGCTTTAGCCCAAGCCTGTCGCCTTCTGCAGCTCTAGAGACCTTAAGGCTCGGAGTCTCGCCTACACATGTGAATACAGATTCGGGTTTGCGGCGATATAACAAAAGCACCTTTCAGACCAACAAAGCTAAATTCGGGGTATAAGCTTTCGTGTACACGCACACGTCCTCAGACACACGACTCCGATGCCTTGAGCGTGCCAGGAACTGCACGCAGCACAGACGTGGAACATTGTCCTCCCAAGAGGAAACCAGTCGGACAGCAATGCTGCGGAATACTCTAACCCCCTCGTTCGGCGGGGTACCTAAAATACCCCTCCCAAGGCAAGGAAGGTCTCCGAGAAGTATCCCAGGGAGAGCAGCCTTGCACAGGGATCCGGGACCCCTCCCCCACCTCCTCCGGGACGCGCGCGCGCGCCCACGTGGGCCCGGCAGGCTGCCAGCGAGCAGCTCCCGCTCGCCAAGAAGGGGACGTCGCTCTTTCAGCCACGGGGGACCCGCAAACTGGCGCAGGGAAATCCTTGCGAGATAACGTTGCTTCACTCGGAGGCGACACAAAACGCCTTTTGTTCCTGGCCCCGCACGACAACCCTCCCCCGATTCTCCGATTGTGCCCCCAGAGAGACGAGTGTGTGTGTGTGTTTGCAAACCGGGCTCGCTCCCCGCAGTCCCCGCCAGAGCGGATGAAAGGTCGCCGATGCAGACGACCGCCCTGCAGCTCTCCTCCCCGGCCTCGATCCGTTTTATCTCAGGGACTGAGCCGCGATCGTTCGGGAACTGCTTCTCTTCCCCGCTGGCCTCTGGAAAGAGCCAGCACAATCTAGTTGTGGGTCAGTAAGGGGGGGGGGAGCTCCTGGGCTGGACCAGAATTGTTCCACGCACACGCGCGCGATTTCCCCTCCCCTTTCCCTCGGCTGGGGCGAAACCACCCTGCTGCGAAGGGGAAGGGGGGAGGGGAGGGGGGGCACGTCCTGTCTTGCATGGAAAGCACGCCGCGCACAGCCCCATCCCGGGCACATCAGCTCGCTGACGTCAGCGCGAGGGGAGGGGGAGGGGTATAAATCGGAATCTGACAGCTGCAAGGAGGTGTGACCGCAACTCCTCGCCCCTCCACATCGGCCTATCAGTCGCCTCGGAACAAACCCTTGTTGAGGCCGTCTTACCATGGGGCCTGGCTGATACCCCCCCCCCCTTAAAAAATCTCTGGTTCAGTTGGAGCCAAGCAGGACCCAGATCACCGGGGATTCGTCCCTCGATCTGTTTCCATTGCCAAGGGCTTAAGGAGAGAGCACGACGACAAAAGCAGTGCCCCTGAGAGTGTACGAAATGCTTTTCTCCCTCCCTGCCTCCACCGCAGTCGCCAAAGCATCCCGTAAAGGCCCTGGCCCGTCTCCTCGGGAAATGCCCCCTCCTTCTCTTCGGCCGAAGCCGGGGCGGGGGGACCCGGAAACGCACTCAGGCCGGGAGGGCGAGAGGGTGTCAGCAACCCTCCTTCTCCACCATCTCCATGGGGTACCCACCCAGATGACTGCGGCAGAAAGGCGCCCTCGGCTGCAGCGCCTCCGCCCCGCCCCGCTTGCCGCGTTGGAAGCTGAGCCCAGAACTGCGCTTTAACAAAAGCCATTATTACTGCATGCAAGAAACTCTCCCGCCCCCTCATAAACCAGCGGAGAATTTTGCAGCAGCCTGCGGGGGGGGGGGGCAACAACATCTGTGTCTGACTGTCTCTTCTCGGCCTTACAGAGGCGGCGGCGGCAACAGCAGCAGTCCTGCCTGCCCCTCCCTTCGTCTCTCTCCGCCTGGGCACTGAGCTGCACCCGGCCTCTGGCGGCGGCTGTTCCTCCCCGCTCTGGCATCGATCGCCTTTAACTCGTCTTGGGCAAAGGAAGAGGGAGGGAGGGAGGGAGGGAGGGAGGGAGGGCGGCAAGAGCCAGCGAGCGAGAGAACAAGGTAGATACTGTATTTAGGTTCATGCCCTTATATGGTGATGAACGCGGCGCCCTGCAGACTAGCTGCACCATATAAGGAAGCGGCGCGAGAGCCTTGGGTGAGCTGTTGAGAGCGGATTGGTCGGCGCGTATCTCGGCAACCAGACTTCAGTGGTGGAAATGGGCCTGCGAGTCCCACTCCCCTCCCCCCCCCCGGCTTTCTCCCCCTAAAAAGCTGGGGAGACTCTGTGTGTAGGCCGCGGCCTCTCTCTGCTTCCCCCCCTCCACACCCCCGCTGGCTGGCTTGGCTGCAGCAGAGGCTGCCTCTTCCCCCCCAGGGGCCAATTTGGCCCTGAGTGGATAATGGCTCCCCCTCCCCACCCGCTGGAGCAGCAGCAGCAGCAGCAATTTTCTGCCTCTGCCTCTCTTCCCTTTTTGGCCACCCCTCCCCCTCTTCCTCTCGCAGCTCCCTGCCTGGGAAATCAGAAGCGGCGTAATAATAATTACAATTAGCTCCGAGAGAGAAAAAAGAGGGATGGAGTCGAGTGGAGCGGCGGGGCTGGGAGCGAGGGCGGCAGGCTCGGAAAGGAGACGGTGGCGGCTGTGGGGTGGGGGCGGGCGGGCGTATGGATCCATAGGTGTGCGTGTGATTGGTGGAGGTGTCCGTGTGAGTGATGGGTGGCTGTGAGGGTACCGTGAATTGATGGCTGGGTTGAGCAGAAAAGGGAGAGGGGCAGAGCCAGGCAAGTGCAAGAAAGGGACGGGGAGATCGAGAGTGGAGAGGGGGGGTAGACGGATGGGGGGCGTGCGGGGCTGGCTGGCATCGATTTATGGCGGAGCAAGAACACTTGCGCGTTCGCGCTGCTCAGAATACAAAGAACAGCCCTGTTACGTGAACACCAGCTCCCTTTGCCGCTGCCCCGCTGCCTGTCCCCTATATGTGTGATGCACGTGTTTTCAAACACCTGTTTGTCGCATTCACACGTGTAAAGTGTACACTTACAAAGCCTCAGGCGTGCACCGAGACATTGCAACGCGTGATGCCGATGAGGCCTTGGCGCAAGGAAGCTGCTTGTGGGTTCCAGGGTTTTAAAACGAGTCAAAATCCTCAATCTAGCCTCGGAACTCACAACAGGCGATCTTTTACAGGCCCGTGGAAATTCGGGGTATTCTTCGGAGTCTGTTCTTTGGAAAGGTTTGAGTTCGGGATGTCAGTTCTGTGGAATGTGATTCAATAAGAGCAGTTCTGAACCAGCTTCCCTGGAAACCACCGAGTAGCTCGAGGCATCCGAAGGCATTTTCACTGTTCACTTGGCAGGCACCGCCGTGGTCTCCACAGCGATCGTTATAGGCACCCTGGCAGGCGATTCAATCCCAAGGGTCGGGAAAGCCAGGGTCTTGGCCAGCGAAAGGAGAGACAGCTTTGAGGAGTAGGTCGAAGTCGCGGGAGGACCCTGAAGATCCGGGGCTGTGAGGGAGGAATGGGGCACCCCTCTTTAAGCCACTGCGGCATTAACGTGTCGGTGGACAGGCACTATCGGAACGAGAGGGGGAGAATCAGGGGAGCTTTAAGGTGCGCAAAGGAAAAAAGGATGAAAGGGCGAGGGGGGGGGGCGCAGCTAACCAAACGAGTAGTCCACTGTACTATGAACTTTCCAAGGCCTACAACAGAGGCTTCATGGACACAGAAGGAGTTGATCATAGATACACACACACACACACACACACACACACGCAGAGTAAGGGTGGAGATGCAGTGGAGGACAAACCAGTTAGGCAAGGTGAAACAGGAAGACAAGGGGATACATCCCGGTACGTTAATTAAAGTCGTCTTTGCGGGACCAGGCGGTGTTTTTTAAATTTGTTTGTTTGTTTGTGGACGGTAACAATCTCGAGCTGCTGTGCCGGAACCTCTGCCTAAAGAATAGGGCCTGAAAATGGCTGCGGCAAACCTACGGGGCTTTGGGCGAGCTCGTGGCTGGTCAGAGAGCGCGTCCAAGGCGTCAGTTCTGTCTCTCGCGCACCAGCTCATTTCAGTTCTGCCGTTCCCAGGGAGACACTCGGCCCAGTTAGCTTCTTGCAGTGCAAACAGAGATTTTGTGGGCAGCAGTCGTCTTAAATCCCAGCCTTTCTGCTCCACTCTGGGAGGGATCGAGCAGAGTAGCAGCAAAGCAGTTGCCAATGCCCCCCCGTCTTCGGATAGGGAACAGCAGAGATATCTAAAATGCCCAGCAGCAGCAAGACTCCTCTGCTGGGCGATCCCAACTGGGCCTCCTCCTCGCTGGGCATAACTTCCTCTCATTGCAGCTCACAATGTAGGTCACCGCATGAGATTTGTAGGCTGAGATGGAAACCACTCGGCTGGCAGCCCCGCAAATAGCCTGTCCGCCTCTCGATCGAGCCTGCTCCCTCCACGGACCTTGAGTTTGGGATCGCCGCTTTCAGGTGTGCTGGGGTGTGCGTGTGTGAAGTCCCAGCCGGTGGCAAGCCGGGGCTTCCAGCTCCTTAGGTGAGCCAGTTTCCCGAGCCCACCTAGGTCGCCAGCCGCAGCTGGGGCCTCGAGCTCGGTAGCAGGTGGGGCAGGGCAGAGCCTTGTGGTCAGGGAATATAAGAACATGTGAGGAAGAGCCCTGCTGGATCAGACCAGTGGTCCATCTAGTCCATCATCCTGTCTCACACAGTGGCCAACCAGTTCCTCTGGAGAGCCAACAACAGGGCATAGAGGCCAAGGCCTTCCCCTGAGGTTGCCTCCTGGCTCTGGGATTCAGTGCCTCTGAATGTGGAGGTTCCCCTCAGTCACCACAGCTACTGGCCACTGATAGACAAATCCTCTATGAAGCTATCTGAGAGTATCCCGAGAGATCGGCTTCAGTGCCTTGGCAGGTGGTGGCACAAGGGAAGACTCTATAACCAGACAAGAAGGCTTGGCTGATGTCTCCTCTTGTGTCCAGCCTGTCACAAGGTGTTCCCCCAATTATCTCGGGGTCGCCTTCTGTTCGGAATACCACTGCCCGGCGAGAACCATTGATCCCGTGCATCTCAGACCGACGGAGGCAGTCTTTTCAACTGCTCGTGATATGCACCTAATCTTACGACGTCCCTCAAGTCGGAGGGCCTCCAGGATGTTCCTGGTTTTCCAGCCCCGGCGAGAGCTGCTAGCAACCGAGTCTCGCGTTTGTCAGAGACAGTTGTGTGAGGCGCTTGCAGCAGAGACACGAAAGCCTTCGGCTCCCTCAAGCTATCCTTATCCTTCCTAGGAAGTGCCTGGCCGTTTCAGAAGGCTTCATGAAAAATGAAAAATATCCCAAGGTTCGTGACGGTACACGAATTCCTGCGAACTCCCAAATCCTTCCGAAGGTTACTCCCGTCTGGCTCAAATGACCACGCCTGCCCAGAAAGGCTAGCTTCAGAGAAGGCCTTCCTCATAGGGAGAGAGAGGGAGAGAGAGAGAATATGAAGGTCAAATGAAACGTGAAGATATCACAGTATCATCCCAAACTAAAATGATAGGTTTCTGTATAAAGGAAATAGGCAGAGGAAGAAGACTGAGCCAAAATGTACAGTGAGATCGGTTGCACCCTTCTGGCATTACTGTCTGCCTTCCTTTCCCCCTCTACTGTCTACCTACGTACCACGACACATCTCTGTTGTATCACTCCAAGCCATATCCACATTCTTTGAAAGTCCCAAGGCAGGACAGGCTTTAGGATCAGGAGTAAACTATCGCGTTTTGAACACTACTTGGCATCCTTCTCACATAAGGGATGGAGGCGCCAAAGCTGCCCTTTGCTCTGGAGTTGTGCATTCCAGGAGAAGGTCCAGAAGGCTGTTCCAGTGGTCTCCAGACCGCCGTCAAAACACGCGAGGTATTCAGACGAAAGCCCGATGCCCATGTGGTGGGGGCGGAAAGTGCCTTCAAGTCGCAGCCGATTTACGGCGACCCCCGTAGGACAGTTTCCAAGGCAGGAGACGTAGAGAGGTGGTTTGCCTCTGCGAAGAGACCTCCCTGGTCTTCCTTGGTGGTCTCCCCTCCGAATACTGTTCAGCTTCTCAGGGCTGATGCCCACACAGGAGGGAAGAAATGCCCTTGAACTCAGTGAGACTTTCCCTCTAGGGACACGTGCTTAAGATCGCCCTGCGCCTGTGTATCTATAAACGGCTGAATGTTTAGACAGAGAGATCTCTCGCAGGTATAGGCATCTGGGGAACTGCGTGTGCGAGAACGGAGAAGTGGAAACCACGTCTATGTCTCTCCAGAGGATATAAGATGAAGGAATGCAGCTTTGGCGCGTGTGCACATCGATGCCTGTGTACCGACGCTTTCGCGTGTAGTCGGCCCTGCCACCTCGGTCTGGGCGGCGAGTGGCGCGTGCCCAGCTCTGCCAGCCTCTCGGCGTCCAGCTCACACTGTTGCTGTAAGCTTTCGCTCGCGCCCGCCACTGCGGCAACCTTTAGCAGCCTCCCGACGCTTCCTTATACGGCAGGCGATCCGCCGCCCGCATCTTTTTATACCCTTGACATCAGCGCTTATAGTCTAAACTTGACGCGACCCCGGAGAACGCCCCCCCCACCCCCACCCCCGGCGTCGTTCTCCTCCTCTTGACCCGTTTAATCCAGGGTGAAATACCAGTCCCTAAAAAGGCTTTCCAGGATTTATTTGGTTTCTGCTGAGATCGTTTGAGACACCCCTTGGCGCTGGAAGGAAAAGGAAAACCGAGCTTCTTGTCCCGGTTGATCTTATTCTGTGCCACCAGCAACCTGAACTCGGGCGTGTCCCATTTCTTTCAATAGATTTACTCGCAAGTAAGTGAGTACACGATCGCAGCCTCCATAAGCATTTTACACCCTTTGATTTAAATATGGGACTTCTTCCTAAATCCGCGTGCTTAGGAGGGAGAGGTCATGTGCCTCGTTCTGCACAGCAACCCGATGAGGTCGACCACTCCTGTCCCCATGCTGCAAAGGAGCGCAAACTGGAGCGATTTCTCCCTGGAGACTGGTGGGATTTGTTTGAACTGAGATTCGAATCCCGGAGACGGCTCCCCAGGCCACCCTGGTTCTGGCTGGGTGTTGTAGTCTGGTTGTCATAAGAACATAAGAGAAGCCAATGTTGGATCAGGCCAAAGGCCCATCCAGTCCAACACTCTGTGTCACACAGTGGCCAGAAATACCAGTGCCATCAGGAGGTCCACCAGTGGCGTGTCGGATGGTTGGATCCCCGCGGAGAAGTGGGCCAGAGGGCAGAACTGCAGGAACCCGCGTCTCCTTCCTTCTCCCGAGGATGAACCCTGTTTCGTAGAACCGGGTGATGGCCTGCAGCCTCGGCTCCTTCCCCTATCCCTCCTTGGAGAGCTCTGGCCACGGGCCGCCCCTGTGCACAGAGCCAGGTCCTGGAACGCCGGATCGGATTAACTGGGATGGCCAACCCAGATCGAAATCCCTCCTCCAACGATAGCTGCGTGCCTCTGTGTGCCTGCCGGGGTGGGATGGGGGAGAGCGAACCAGCAGCCCCGCGGGACCGGTGACCCAGAGTAGCGAAACCCGCCGAGCTCCCCGGAAAGGCCTTGAGTGGGCCAGCCAGAGACCCGGAGAGGGACTCTCCGCCGGCGCCCCCTCTGCCCCCTTGTGTCTTGACCCCGAGGCAAAATCGCGCCAGGGGAGGGGAGGAATCCGGGCGGGCGGAGAGAGGCCCCCTGCGCTCTCAGGCGCAGACCTGGCCCCCCACGGCGAGCCCTGCCTTTCGGGGGTGCCTCGGGGTTGGTGCTGACGCTCCCCCACCTCTCTGCCACCTGGGGCCAGGGGTTCCAGCACCCACCCGTGGCCACCAGGTGTGCCCCCCCACCAGGTCGTGGCGCTTCCGAGTGCAGCCGAAGGCGGAGGCAGAGGCGCTCCCCCACCCAGTCCCGGAGCGGCCGGCGTGTGTGTGTGTGTGTGTGTGTGTGTGTGTGTGTGTGTTGAGGGGGGGCGGGGGTGGCGCCCAAGGAAAGCCGCGGTCCTGCGGAGCGCGTCCCTCTGGCAGAATCCAGCCCTGCTGCAGCTGCCAGGCAGCCATTTTCTCTGGTTTCCCCGCCTTTCGGATGGTTGCTGCAGCCAGGTGCTGGCCGGGGGGGCGGCGCAGAGAGAAGCGGCCGTTTCTGCCTGGCGACTAGTCCACCCTTGACCCGCCATTTTGTACTTCGCCAGCTCCCCCCCCCGCGCCGCAGGTAAAGGAGGCTGGGCAGGGGACTCTCCGCGGCCGGGGAAGAAGAGACCCCCTCAGTCCTCTACTGTCACCCCCTCCTGATCGATGGGGAGGGGGCGGGACAAGCCACTGTCTCCCATCTCCTCGGCGGCCTCTTCTGCCCCAGTTGGGGTGTGGGTCTCCAGATCTCCTCCCAGGTTGGCAGCTCCGGGCCGATCTTCGAAGTAGGGCTCTGCAGGATTGCCGAGGGGGGCACGAAGAGCCCTTGTTTGACACAAGCCCTCGACAAACTGCAGCTCGCTGGCTCAGCCTCACCAGTATTAGCACCCGCGAGGAAAACCCGCTCCCCCCGAAAAAAAAATGTGTAGGGGAAGTGAAGCCTGTGCCACACTCTTTAACCAACCAGTCGAGTCAGGAGGCCACTAAAGCGGGTGAAACTAAGGACTTTTATCATGATCTTGAGATTTTCCAAGTAGGGTGGGGGTGGGGGGGAAACCGGGCCCCAGGAGCAGGCCGGTGGCTCGCTGGAGTAACAACAGTTGGCTGTTTGCTTTGGGGCTGTGGCTAGAAGAGTCTGCCCTCTCCACTTTTCCCAGCCGAAGGAACTAGCCAGCCCCTCATTCCAGCAAGCAAGCCCCCCCGCACGGTCCTTGGAGCCCATCTCCTCCCAGTCTGGAGCCCTTAGGCGACCCAGCTCCTCACCCAGCCGTGCCAGCGGCCATGAGAAGAGAAGTTGTCCGTAGGAGCCGCTGGGTTCCCCCCCCCCCAAAGAAGCCCCCATCGGCGCCAGCGAAGACGTGGCAGGATTTAGGGGCGTCTTCAGCGGGCGGATGGATGCAGCCTCGCCCCGCTTGGCCAATAGATCGGTAGCTGCAAACCGAACTCCTGCTTAAAGTGAGCCGATTCGGGCCTCGTCCTTCCCAGGGAAGGTTGCCCCAACCCTGCTCTGGGGACATCCGTGGGAGTTTAGTAGGAACAGGATCGCCCACAAAGAATGCGACGTTCAAAGCAGGTATCATTAAGCTTAAGGGTGTCTACAGACTCTTCGCTTTCAGAGTGAGGAGATCGGCCCCACCCAC
>NW_015173162.1:602339-607027 GCF_001447785.1 Gekko japonicus
CGAGATCTCTGCCGTGGTGGTGGTGGGGCACACTCACACACCCCTGGGCTGGCTTCCAGGCCGAGCTCTTGGGGGAGGGGGGGTCAGTCCTGGCCGTGGCGGGGCTGGCTGGGGGGTGGGGACGGCGTCCTCCGGGCAGGAGACTCCCGGCACGCGTAGCCCCGGCTTCCCAAGGCGGATGTCTGGCCGTGGAATGGCCTCCCACGCTGGTCGGTCTTGTCTCTCTGAACCAGTCCAGCCGCTTCTCTCCCGCGGCCACACCAGTGCTCAGGATTACTTGCTCATGAGGTGACGTGGCAGGCTGGTGCGCCAATGCCCAGCCCTGCCATAACCTCTGCAGAAATTTCACCAGACCCCAGAAGCCCTGGACACGCGGTGGTGCAGGCCGGCTCGGAAATCGAGGCCGGGCTCTCTACCGCCCTCCCGAAGCTGCCGCTACCAAGGGGGGGGGGGGGGGGGGGGGCGACGGCGATGGGATGCGCAACAGATTCAAAGCATTCCGCTGCAGAAGGCAGAAATCTGGCGGGGGAGGGCACGGAGGGGGGGGATTGCGAAATTCGGCTGGAAGCCCAGGTTGCCCCTCCGAGGGGAGTGGGCACGATGTGCCTGCGTGCTGCATTCTTGCAGTTTAGCTCAGCGAGGCGCTTGCAGTGCTGCATTGCAGGGGATGGCACAGCACTTGAGAGGGGGGAACGGGAAGGAGACCCGTAGCGTTGCAATGCAGGTCTGGGGTGGGGAGGGCTCCTCTGGCTGCAAGGGTGGAGCAGAACCGGCCCGGCTCGAGGGAGCAGGACCCGCCAGGCTTCCCGAGGCCTCCTCCGCCCAGGTTCTCCCCACTCTCCATTGCATCCCCCCGCCAGCCTCCTCCAGTCGAGCGCCCCCGATCCAGCTGCACGGACGCACACCTCCAGCCTAAGCACCTTGGTGGGGGACCACCTGCTTAGAAAGGAGATCCAAGTGCGAAACCGCTCCAGCCGCAACGTTCTAGGTAGAATAACCGGAGCGGGCACTTCGCTTTAAAAGAGAATGGGGGGGGGGGGATGGGATCTTAGCTCCCACCTTCTCTTTGCAGAGTTCGGGATTTCCCTTAGTCCCGAGGGGTGTGTGCTGGGAATGGGGTGAATGTCAAGATCTCCAGTGATCCTAATTCACAATGAAGCAGAACCCACTCATGGTGCAATCCTAAAAATACTTTCCTGGGACTAAGCCCCGTTGGAGAGACCCGAGTAGGATTCTGGGCAGACTTGTTAGGATTGCTCTCTCAATCTCCCACCGTCGTAACCAACGACGGGAACGCAACCAAGACCCACAAGCGACAGAAAGCGGTTAGCTGGAGCTCAAGTCACGTAGCTGGGAAGATTTCAGGATCGCCTGCTTCGTTTCAAGAGATCAGACTATTCAGTGTCATAAATTACAATCCAGAGGATGTGTTCAGGCACGAACTCCCCGGCTGACCTTGGACCATTCCGGTCTCCCTTCCCTTCGGCGCGATGAGGGTGAGGAGAACGCCCTTCTCCGTTGTGTCCGGCGCATGCCCTGGGCACTTAGGTCTCCTGGATTTCAACCGGGCTGTCAATGAACTATGCTAAGAAATGCACCTTAAAACTACCCAGTCCTGACTATGCTTTCTCATAAGTAAGTTCACTGGAGTTCCCTCACTGGACAACTGAGATTCCTTCCAAGGAAATACGCCACACACCTAAGAGTCTTCAAACGCTGGGATCCGGGATCCGCAGGACTTAGCTAGGATCGGGCTGACCAATATGTTTTAGATATGCCTAGTAAATACAATGTACAGAAGCCTATCTCGAAAATAGTAACACATGGAGAAGACTGCTGGAATCTAGGCGACGAGGTTGGGGGGCGGGGTTTAAGTGGTGCTTTCTGACCCTAACACGTTTGAAGACCCTTGCCCCAGTAAGCCTGAAGTGAAATTAGACGTTACTGAAAGTCAATTTCAGGCTGGGGTGTGTGTGTGGTGGTGGTGGTGGGGAATTCAGGCTGCGACGCCAGAGGAGACTGGGTTTAATCGATTAAAGCCATCACTACCCACGTATTCCTGCGCTCATTCGCCTGGATTTTCCGCCCTTCCAGGAATGCATTTCTTTGTTAAACCAAACGGTGAGGTCTTTGCTGTCCCCTTAAGCTTAATTTCTCTCTCGTCTCGTCTGAGCCGCCCCTGCTAACTGAAGAGGCGGTTTGGTGGGCGCTGGCGCATTCTGCACGCGCTGCCTGCTCCTCACTCACCGCCACCATCCAGGAAGCCGACACGAATCACAGAAAGCTGCCTCACACTGGGTCTGTCACTGTCTGTCACTGTCTGCCCAAGCTCAGCTCTCTACATCACCTTTCAGCTGGACATGCAGTGGGAACTGAACCTGGGACCTTCTGCAGGCACTGCAGATGTTCTACCATCAATGACCGTGGCAACCTAAAAAAATATATCAGAAGAACCACCAGATGCACTTGCTCTGCATTAGTTCACCAGGAACAGCAGTCTCTCAGTTACCAGACCTGGCCAAGGACAACAACTGCTAAAGATCAGAGACTGGAGGGATCCCACGTTCCATAGTCAGGCACAAGGATCGCATGGTGCCGGGGAAACCACCAGCTAGGTAAGCTCTAGTGTCTGATCCTACCCCGCATGGGTTGGGTTTTCTTTTCATCTCAGCGAGGACTAAGATCTAGAATCTTATTAGGCAATTCAGGCCTAATCGACGGGAGATGTACACCCAAAACGGAGAAAGCTGCGCATGCTGAGAGTGCCTTCCTCTCACTACAAGGGTCAGCCAGTGTTCCCGGGAAACAGGGAAAGGGACTTCCATTCGACCTAATAAACACTGCTGAGATACTAAGCGCTGTTTTTGAACTTTGGCCGCATATAGCCAAACAAGGCTGTGTGATCATGTGACAACTCTAAAACTATTAGCCGAATTTAGAAGCACGCCCCATAGATTTCAAGGAAACATCCAAAGAAACCTGCTTGGCATTTTGTTAACATCTAGCCTTTCTTCCTTCACGGAGCTCGAGGCGGTTTACAGGATATGTTTGGTTTCAGCGAGGCTGCTGAATCTTATATCCTCTAACCACACCCTGGGACTCAGTATCGCTATGGCGTGGGGTGCCTTTGGACTCTAAAACGGGTGACAATCACCACCTTCAAGACAGCTTGAAAGCTATTTCAGTGAGTTCTCCACTCTTGTTGACTTGTCACCCTCCCCCTTCATCTATTTACAAAAATTAAGCCGCCTACGGCCTTCTCAGTTCTGTTGATCCATGTAATGACAATCAGTCGCATGAATGACGATATTAGCCTCTAAAGATGCCACGCCCACTTTTCTCTCTGGGATCCCGGAGAGTGAATCCCGGGCTCGGTTTCATCCTGTCCTGGTAAACAGCTGATGGCTCACTAGTCAATTAGATACTGATGGAAAGTCAGTAAAGTCGAGGCATTTGGTCCATTCCCAGGCTTAAATCGAAATACTTCGGATTGATTATAGGACTGGTTAAAATAATTAATTATCACCATATGGGTTCTTAATCTGAGTGGGATAAGTAACATCGCTGTCGATTCAGATGCATACTGGAGAAGTTGCCCAACAATAAAAAGGAGTGTACAGCCTCCTGCGAGGGACACTTAAATGGGGGATTGCGATAAAGAAGGCAATGTTTAAGAAGGGTGTGGTGAGAGACCGCGCGTTTTGAATAGATGCGGAGGCGTCTGGCCCTGTGAAACACAGACGGGTGGGGTAGACCTGGGGTTCTAGTAAGACTCTTGAGTTGAACTGAGATGCCTGGGGAAGTATACATTCAGCAGCAAACACACATCATAGAAGGGGTTAATGCGAGGAGGGGCGTTGTGAAAATATTGTACTATCTTTTAATAGAACTGTTAAGAGTTGGGAAAGGGTAAAGATCTGTGGACATATTTATTTATTTTCAAACAAAGGGGGATCTATGGGCGCTTGATAACTTCTGAAATGTTGGGTTTAATGGAAGGCTCTTTGTTTATAGGTGGCAGGTGAGTGGAGGTAGCTTGCAGAGGGAATCCGGGTGTGTCTGCCTCCTGCCTTCTGAGGTCTACTCCCTTGGCTGACCCCAGTGGGCAATCTAAGCAAAGAGAATTTAGAGGTAGGGATTTCTGAGTGCTATTAGCCAAGCCTGCAGGATAAATTAGTAGATTTTCAGTTGTCCATCTGTCCTCAAAGGGGGGGGGGGATGGTATAACTGCTTCAGCTCTTTAGGGCCGACTGTAATATCCCTGGACAATGCTGGGAAATAAACAAGTGATGTCACCCCTGTAGGCAAGAAAGTCTAACACCATCTGGGGAAAGATGGGCTTTCTGTACTCTTCAGGTGAAATGGTGGATTCTACATAAAGAACACTGAACAGTTGAAAACAAACCCTAATACTTTTATTTTGATAAATAATAATTTTATTTGGATAATCCAATGCTGGAAGCAAACATTTGAGTCATACTGAATTTTCCCCTTAGGCAAGATGTTTGACAAAAAGCCATATCCAAAATACATGCCATTTTTATGGTGTGCTATTCACCTGGC
This sequence comes from Gekko japonicus, assembly GCF_001447785.1. Taxonomy (NCBI): domain Eukaryota; kingdom Metazoa; phylum Chordata; class Lepidosauria; order Squamata; family Gekkonidae; genus Gekko; species Gekko japonicus. Next base: position 606,903 of record NW_015173162.1, read on the forward strand.
CTGCCTACATATTGGTTATGGTACTGAAAGATTATACACCAAACTCTCAAAATAATATCTTCCCCCCCAAAAAAAATATCCAGTCTCGGACTTCCGGTCTATGGAACAGCGATGGCGGACGCTCT
>NW_015173162.1:607798-612803 GCF_001447785.1 Gekko japonicus
AAAATGGAGTCAGCCTATAGGGCATACTCCAATTACAGTAAAAAAAAATAGCCTACCTGGAGAAATAATGGTCAGGTTTTCAAGAAGACAAACCAGAGATGCCATTTTAAAAGCAACATCAGCAACTCCACTGAAAATGGGAAATGTAACCATCAAAACCTTAAAGGACATTCCATTTGAAATTAGACAAAAGAGGAAAAATTACAAGGACTTAATTTCTTTCCTTCAAACTAATGGGATATCGTACAGATGGGCAGTTCCGGATGGTGTCATCTTTAAGATCAACGATAGAAGAGAGAAGATAGACTCCACTTTTAAAGCCAAAGAATTTTTGAGGCGTCAGCAGGGGACAGATGAAGAGTCCAAAGAGGAAGAAACGAAGTCTAGTGACTCTGCTATCTCTGGAACGGAAGAGGACTCTGGCAGAAAAGGGTGCAGGACCTGCCAGAGTGGTATATGATTTTAGAGACAGAAAGTCAAAGTAAAGGCAGAAGGACTTGGAAAATGGCCTTTTGAAGCAAAGAACAAGAAGATGATCAGAGATTTCTCTCATAACAACTAATAAAATAACATATAAATAGTGAATTGTTATAAACAAGAACTCTACAAGTATATTGTGATATTAACACTTATAGTACTAACATTTTTACTAACAGTGAAAAGATCTCCTCCTCTTGGGGTTTTAGTTTAGTGTGGTTTGCTTTCCTTTATCCTTAGTTGTAGTCCCTTTCCTAATATTTCTTTGTAGTTTTTGTAGTATTTGCAAAATAAAAAATATCCCTCCAGGGATTTAAAATAAAATAAAATATCCAGCCTCCAGTAGTGCTCCAGGCGGTGTGAAAGTTTGCTTCCAGTGTTAGAATCATATTGGCCTATAAAAAGATACCCTCTCAAATGCTAGTTCATCTGGTAGATTAAGAATATACAACATTTGAAAGGGTTAAACACACCTGTTCCACTGTGGCTATTCATAGGGATAAGCACAAACTGGGAAAATGCAGATCAGTTTGGTTCATGGACCACAAACTGGCACAACTTTTAAGCGCCAAATGAACTGGTTCAGTTTGTGAGGTTCGTGACACAGTAGAACACCACTTCCCCACCGTACTAGAGACACCAAACCTCCAGGGGATCTCCTGCTGAGTACCTGCTCTATGAGTTTGGTGAGGATTGGATTTATGGGATCCGAGTTACAGCCCCCCAAAGAAGGTGACCCCAGGAAAGTCCTTTCTGGGAAAATGGCAGAAATGACAAGCTCAGGTTCAGGAGGTCCAGGAATGTATAGAACAGACCCTGTGCAAGTTAGATGCATCAAACATGCAGGGCACCTCCCCATAATACTTCTCTACATGCTCTCCAAGTTATGTGCAGATTGGATTTAGGAGGTCCATGTTACAGGCCCCCAATGAAGATGCCCCCCAAAAGTGCTTTTGGGGGGAATTTTAGGCGCAGTCTCAAAAGTGTATAGAATGGACTCCCGGCAAGCTACACACACCAAATGCACGCGGAACTTCACTCTGCTGCCCATTCCTCTACAATATCTCCAAGTTGCAGGTAGATTATTTTTCTGGGTTCCCAGTTACAGATCCCCAAAAAGGGTCTCCCACATTTATACCCTCCTCACCTCTTTTGAGGAGCTGCGGTGGCTCAAGTGGTTAAGACGCTGAACTGCAGGCTGTGGAAGGTCAGTAGTTCAGCAGTTCGAGACCCGGGTGCCGCAAGATGGAGTGAGCTCCCGTCTCTAGTTCCAGCTCCTGCCAACCTAGCAGTTCGAAAGCAAGAAATTGCAAGTAGATAAATAGGTACCACTTTGGTGGGAAGGTAACAGCATTCTGTGCACCTTGGTGTTTAGTCATGCCGGCCACATGACCACGGAAACATCTTCGGACAGCGCTGGCTCTTCGGCTTTGAAACGGAGATGAGCACCACAACCTTAGAGTCAGATTCGACTGGCTTTCGAGCAAGGGAACCTTTACCTTTACCTTTACACCTCTTTTGAAAGTGAACACCTCTGTGTGCCGTGAGGGTGAAAGTGGGTGCAAAGGGTGCTTGCCGTGGGGGGAGAAATCCTCCACCCCCTGCATACCACAGCCTCCCTGTCCCTGGACACCAAACCCATCCTGCCAGCCCACTGGAGTCCAGCCCTATACCAGTGGTATTGGGGCCTCCTTCCCCATATCTGTTCCTGGGTCTCTCCACGGAGGCAAAAAAGTTGTTACGTAGTACTGCCTAGAGACACCACCAGCAGTTGCTAACACTCTTTGTAGAGGAGGACTCTGGCAGCAGTGATTCGGGGGGAGGGGGAAGCCCACAGTTTGGAAACATTTCCGCACCCTCCCCAGTGACCCCTGTGTGGCAGAGTGCCAGGTGTGCCACACCCACATCAAGAGAGGCACAAACCCCCAGCACTTGTCCTCCATCCTCCGCAGGCACCTGCAAAGGGTGCACCCAGCTATGTTGCCGCCAAAGTGGGTGGAAGAAGAGGCCAGTGGGTGGAAGAGGCCCACTCCCTCTCAGCAGAGAGAAGCAGAGGGTCAGCAGGAGGCCCCCTCTAAGAAAGGTTCCCTGCACTCAGGGTGCCGTGGGTGGGACATCAAAACAGGCCACCTTCCAAGAGATCAAAAGGGCAATATGGAGGTCCCAGGAAGCAGTCACTTGCTTTGTCAGCTAGATGATTGCTGTGGATGACCACCCTTCTCCCTCATGGAGGATGTAGTCTTTCGTCAGCTGCAGTAGTGATGGTCAAGGCACAGCTCTCCAAAGGACAAGGCAGAACTGTGCACTTCACTGAAGACCTCTGGAGCAGCCAGCAGGACTGTCAGGGCACAGCCCAGGCCCCAAGAGGGCACAGTCTTGCCAGTGGGCAAGTGGTACCAATTGAGCTGTAGAAAGCCATTCATGAGTGTATAAATACCTTTGTGGTGAATTTGACTGTAATAGAAACACTGGAAAATTGATGTTTGATAAAGACGCATCTCAAACTCGAGAAGTTCGTCCTGTTGAAAAAACAAAGATTAAACAGACATGAAGAATGCAGTATATCATTCAATTTGTCTCATTGTATGAACTTTTGCAGCAATTCATTGTGTGTTGATCTTGCTTGAGACCTGCCAGCGCCTGGCCACCCACTTCTCACACAGCACCTAGTCTGCACATCTAATGTGTGACAAGCAGGGGGGTGGAGATGAGGAACTCCACCTATGCCATGATGGCACATTTGGTGGAGCAGAAGAGCACTGTGCAGGATGTCATTTTCTCCATGACCATCCTGCATGGGGAAGAGGAGCTCGGCATCAGCTCCAACGCCTGGTTGACCTTCTCCCAAATCGTGTGTGTTCTCAAGCCCTTCCAAGACCCCACCAATATGCTCTGGATCCATATGGCCAGCCTGAGGCAAGTCATCCCCAATTCGAGGGCTGGACAGGGCACCAACCTCCGCACTGGATCCGTGCCCTGAAGGGACAGCTGTTCTCTCATGGTTCAGGGCCTTGGCAGAGAGGCTGCAGGTGGGCATCACCACCAGTTTGCATCCTCTCTGCAAGGGAGTAGAAGCTGGCCAGTATCTTTGACTCCTGGATAAAAGGCAGCATTGCTCTCCTGAATGCAGAGCTCATGCCATGGAAGCACGAGCTCTGCAAAAAAGTGCAGTGGCTACAGACCAGCAGACATGGCCAGAGGGAACAGCGGGTGGAAAAGGCTGGGGGAAAGGAGGATCCGCAGCCCAGCACCTCTGCCCCAAAGAGCCAACCAGGGAGAAGCCCTGCTACTGGTTGTCAGTGGTGAATTAGGAGGTCAGCAGTGGCAGGGATGCCAGGAGTGCAATGGTGGAGAATTTGGCAGAGGTGATGGTGAGGGAGTTCCACACAAAGTTCCATAAGTCCACATAACATCCAAACCCCATGAAAAGTATGCGGACGGAGAGTGATTTCAGCAAAGCGTACTTTATTCGATCAAGAACAAGACAACTTTGGCCGGCTCGCAGGCCGGCTTATATTCCCCCAGGAACCGCCACCCAAAACACACACCCCTTCTGTTCCATTGGCTTCTTGGCCAGGAACCTAGCCCCCTGATTGGAGCGGGCTAGGATCTGCATAGTCCATTGTCTCTAGGCTGGACATGTCTGCACTTGTCCGGACTTGTCGGGACTTGAAACACTACACCCCTCCCCCCTTGGTACACAATGCACCCACAGACAAAGTCCTTCAGGTGGGCTGGTAACTTCCTGGTGCTGGTAGAGCGGTGAGGTTCAGGGACTGCTGCTGTTTCTACTCCGGGAGCCCTTGGTGGCGGGCTGGCCAGGAGAGGCGTTGGGGGCGGTGGTGCCGGCATCCCCGGCGCCTCCAGAAGAGGTGTCTCGGGTCCAACTAAGGGTAGAGGCCGAGGGTCGGCCTCTGGGAGTTGGGCCTGGCAGGGCCGGCTCGCCCGCTAGGCGAACTAGGCCTTCGCTTAGAGCACAAGCCGGCCGTTAGAGCACGGGAGGAGAGGCAGGGGCGCCGTCACATCTGGTCAGCAGCTGGGAGAAGCGGGGCTGGGAGGAGCTCTGCCGGCCGGCCGCAGAAAGAGGACACAGCGGCGGGGTGGGCAGGGCACGGCACTTTCCTCCCCCCACCCCAGTCGCCCTTCTCGGCCTCTCCTGCGGGAGGGGCGGGAGGGGCCCCTTCTCTGGGCAGGGCGCAGCGCTTTCCCCCCCCCCCCCCGTCTCTGCCTTCTTTCTTGGCCTCTCCTGCCTGGCTGCAGTGGGAAGGAGGGAGAGGGAGGGAGGGGCCCCTTCTCCAGCCCAGCCACCTCCTTTCTCGACCTCTCCTGCCCGGCTGCTGCTGCTGCGATGGGCAGGAGTGGCCCCTTCTCCCTGGCGGCGGCGGGGGGGCCGTGGACGCGCAGACCCAAGCCCCTTCACACACACACCACCCGCTTCCCTCCTTTCTCTGTCTCTCCTGCCCACCGCCGCCGGCGGCGGGCGGGCGGGAGTGGCCCCCTCTCCTCCCCGCCACTTTCCTCCTACCCA
>NW_015173162.1:612995-652267 GCF_001447785.1 Gekko japonicus
CCCGCCCGCCTGCCGCTGCCATCACCACCACCGCCTTCTTTCTCGGCCTCTCCTGCCCGGCGGGGGGCGGGGCGGGGGGAGGAGGGCCAGGGACGTGCAAACCCAGACCCCACACACACACACACACCGCCCGCTTTCCCCCCCACCGCCTTCTTTCTCGGACTCTCCTGCCCGGCTGTGGGGGGGGAGGGCCAGGGACGAACAGACCCAGACCCCCACACACACACACCGTCTGCCCCGGGGGAGAGGACGCCCAGAGCGCATCTCCAGGCCCCGCCGGGAGGTTGGCATCTGCACTCGCCTAGAGTGCAGGACAACCTCGGGCTGGCCCTGGGGCCTGGTGTGAGGTGTCCGGAACCTCGGCCAAGTCCGGAACCTCGGCCAAGTCCGAGTCCTCGGAGTCTAATGGCATCATCCGGCGGCATAGCTGGTCGATGTGCTGGTGTAGAACTTGGCCATCCTCACACGAAACCTCATACGATCGGGGGCCCTTCACTCGTATGACTTGTGCCGGGATCCAGGCGGGCCCCCGGGCGTAGTTCCATGCGTACATGGGATCTTCCGGGAAGAAATCTCTGGCTGCCTCGTGCGTCTCCGTGCCCGGTGCCTCTGTCGATGCCCAGTCGGGGGGCAGACGATCCAACCGGGTTGCCAGGCGGCGGCCCAGAAGTAGCTCTGCCGGACTGTGGTGTGGGGCGTCATGCGCTGGCCGAACAGGAAAGCCACCAGTTTATAGTCCCAATCTGAGGAGTCCAGGCGGCGGAGGGCATCCTTCGTTGTGTGGACCATGCGCTCCGCCTGGCCATTGGTCGCGGGATGAAACGGGGCCAACTGAACGTGGCGGATACCATAATATCTCGTGAAGTCCTGGAACTCACTCGAGGTAAAAGCTGTCCCGTTGTCCGTGACCAGCGTGTCGGGGATTCCCTGGGTGCTGAAGATCCGTCACATTGCCCGGATGACCGCCTTCGATGACATGGAGGTTACTGGGACTACCTCCAGCCACTTGCTGTAAGAGTCTACCAGTATAAAGAAAAGCTGCCCCTGGAAAGGTCCCGCAAAATCTAAGTGTAACCTAGACCAGGGGCAGTGAGAGGATTCCCAGGCCCTTTCCGGGGCTCGAGAGGGTTCTGGCCGAGAGGTCTGGCAGGGCTGGCACCTCTTTACTACTTCTTCAATGTCTTTGTCCAGCCCCGGCCACCAGACATAACTCCGGGCCAAGACTTTCATGCGCACCACCCCTGGATGCGCCTCGTGCCGGGCAGTTAGAACCCGTTCCTGCAAGGGCCTAGGGATGACCACCTGGCTTCCCCACAGTACACAGCCCTTGTGGGTGGACAGTTCGTCCTTCCAGGACACGAAGGGAGCCAGGTCCGTGTCTCCTTTGGCCTTGGGCCACCCCCTCACCACCCAGTCCAAGACCCGACAGAGAAGCTTGTCCTTTGAGGTGCAGCGAGCCACCTACGAGACATGGACCGGCTGCTCCAGGAGGGACTCCAGCCATGCGACCTGGTGGGCCGGGGCTGGATCAGGGTCACAGACTGGCAGAGGCAGGTGGCTCAGGGCATCCGCGTGCCCCATCGCCTTCCCAGGGCGGTGCACAAGAATGTAGGCGTACCCTATCATGAAAATAGACCAGCGCAGCACCCAGGGGGAGATCATCTGAGGGGTTTGGCGGTCGGGGGCGAGGAGGCCCAAAAGCGGCTTATGGCCCATGAGGACCGTGAATGGGCATCCATACAGATAGTGGTGAACCGCCACAAGAGAGGGTGGTAAATTTTTTCCCCCCCCGCCACAATAGCCGAGGCCTCTTTATCAATTTCCGCGTAGTTGCGCTCAGCGGCCGACAGAGTCCGTGAATAATAGGCAATCTGGACCTCGTGGCCGTCTGGCAGCCGATGTCCCAGGACCGCCCCAATCCCGTAAGGCAAAGCGTCGCAAGCCAGCACCACGGGGAGGGCCTCGTTGAAATGCGCCAGGACCGAATTTGACACCAGCAGGTCCTTAACCGCTTGGAACGCCGTGGCTTGTGGTGGGCCCCAGACCCAAGGTGCCGATTTGTCCAGGAGGTGGTGGAGCGGCTCTGCAACTGCAGCTTTGAGGGGCAAGAAGGAATTATAAAAGTTCAACAGCCCCAGAAAAGCCTGCAGCTCCGCTTTAGATTTCGGGGGCGGTGCGTGTGTGATGGCTTTCACCTTGTCCATGGTGAGGTGGATGCCGGAGGCGTCGACCGCGAAACCAAGAAACTCCACGCTAGGGACCCCCAGCAGACACTTCTCCCACTTGACCTTGAGGCCCGCCATGTCGAAGTGACGTAACACAGCCCGCAGCCAGTCAGCGAAAGATGAGTGGTCCGGGGCCGCAATCAGCACGTCGTCTAGAAATGCTGGACTCCAGGGATACATTTTAGGAGTGAATCCATGAAAGACTGAAAAATACCCGGTGCGACCGAGACTCCGTACTGGAGGCAGTGCACCTTGAAAGCCCCTCTGTGCGTCGTGATAGTCTGAGCCTCGGCCGTGGCGGCATCAACTGGCAATTGTTGATACGCCTGGGCAAAGTCCAATTTGCGAAACACCCGGGCCCCCAGTAAAGTACATGGCTCACCACTGGCACCGGATACGCATGAGCCTGCAAGTCTTTGTTAAACATGCATTTGTAATCCGCACAAATCCGTACTTCCCTGTTTGGCTTAACCGGGGTGAATATGGGGGTTTCCCACTGGGCTGACGCAACCGGTTCCAGGACCCCTTGTTCCACCATGCGATCGAGTTCAGACTCAATCTTAGGCTTCATGGCAATTGGCAATAGCCTGGCCTTAATGCAGATAGGGCGGACAGCCGGGTCCAGGTCCAAGGAAATGGGGGGTCCCAAAAACTGCCCCAGGGTGCCATCAAATACTCAGGGAAATTCTGCGCACACGGCGCCAAAGTCCTGGGACTGGACTTGGTTCATCCCGTGCAACAACAGTCCCAGAGGGCTGAACCATGAGAGTCCCAGCAAGCTTGAGCGCGGTTTCTCCACCACCAGCAGTTCCAAGGGGCTGTTAAAGTCCTGGAACTGCACCCAGAACTTGCCCCAGCCCCGGACGTCCACAGGGTTTTTATTAAAGTCCCATAAAGCGAACCCCTGTGGACACAATTTGTGGAGCGTATCCACGGAGATAATAGAGTATGAAGACCCCGTGTCTACCTCCATACTGCAGGGGGACCCCTCTATCCTGACGGTGACATGCACCTTGTTGGGGCCATCGGGGGGCAAGTTACATACCAGGTGTTGCTGGTGATGGGTTGATATGGAGTGGAGGTCTATGTGCTGCTCCGGCGTGACCTGGTGAGCTGACGACTTCTGGCATTGGCCTCTGGAGCGGCAAACCTTGGCGATGTGCCCTGATTTGTTGCATGTGCGGCAGATCGCGTTTTGGAAATGGCATGACCTGCGCTCATGGTCTTCCCCACAGCTGGCACATGGGGCTGAAGGGGTAGAAGCCTTGCTCGTTTTGGAGGACAAGTGATGTGGGCACTGGGATGCCCGCTGGTGGACCTGTAGTACCTCCTCCTCGTCTGAGGCGTTGGAGCCGACCGTCACTTGGGTGCGGTGGACGACCTTGGTGCGGCGGTCTTGATGGGCCTTCTCATAAGCGGTGGCCTCCCAGATCGCTTTATCCAAGTCCAGGTCATCCTGGCAGACCAGTCTCCTGCGGAGCTTGGTCTCCCTCAGCCCCACAAGGAACTGGGTCAGCAAGGTGTCCGCTAGGTAGGGAAAGGAACAATTGGTGGCTGCTCACCTGAGCCCAGCCAAGAACTCGAAGGCCGGCTCGTCCGGCCGTTGGACCCGCGCACAAAAGTCCATGCGCTCGGCAAACTTTGTGGGCTTCGGCGAGAGGTGGTCGGTCAATGCTGTCACCAGCATGGGGTAGGGCTCATCCTTGGTCTTCTTCGGTGCTATGAGGTCTTTGAGTAGCAAGATGGTGTCTATACCACATGACTGAAGGAGATGAGCTTTTTTCTTCCTCTAGTCCACAATGTCGTGGCAGTCGAAGTAGTCTTCCAGGATCTCGAGCCAGGTCTCCCATTGTGTGGGGCGGGAAATATCAAAGGCAGCGATGCTTTCCTGGGTGGCCGCCATCCTCCTGCTACACGTGGCGCGACGGCAGGAACGGCGGGACTTAGCGAGCGTCGGGAAGGAGCGGTGTGGTGGCGAGGCGACTCCCGTGGAGGCGAGCGGTATAGATGGTGGAGCAGTGCGGTGCTGCTCTCGGGGTCAGCAGTGCAAGGCTCGGTGTTGAGGTGCGGTGCTTCTCTCGGGGACAGCGGCGCGATGCTGGGAGCTAGGGAGCGGTGTGGTGAGCGGCGCTTCTCAAAGATGCTCAATGCTGGCGATGGTGGCAACTTCGGTGCGGCGGCTCACGGCGATGTCCGGAATGTGGTCTCTGTTCAGAGGGAGATGAATCCCATCCTCGTCGCCAGTGAAAAGTACGTGGATGGAGAGTGATTTCAGCAAAGCATACTTTATTCGATCAGGAACAAGACAACTTTGGCCGGCTCACAGGCCGGCTTATATTCCCCCAGAAACCGCCACCCCAAACACACACACCCACTTCCCAATAGGTTATTTACAGTGGCCGAGAGTTCCATTGGCTTCTCGGCCAGGAACCTAGCCCCCTGATTGGAGCGGGCTAGGATCCGCATAGTCCATTGTCTCTAGGAGCAAAGCTCAACGGTTGTCCCTGGACATGTCTGGACTTGTCTGGACTTGTCTGGACTTGTCTGGACTTGATACACTACATCCCAGCTGGGAAGAAGAGTTCACAATCCGGACGGTATAAAATGTGGGTCCTCAGCCAAGACACTCAGCATGAGCAGAGAGACAGGGTGGCTCAGAGCCTTGAGTCCACCTAACACCCAGTGGCGCTTTGGAGAACCCTTATTGGTGTTTCCAAGGCTGGAGAATTCTGCCGCCCCTGTTGCTTTGACGTTTTGTAAACATTTTAATTGAGTGGAGACAGCCTATCTCAAAATGTATCCATTCATGAACCACCACAAACAGCATGAAAATCCATTAAACATTCATGCCAGTTGTCCAGCCATGAACTCCACTTTGCAAACCACAAACTGGCCAAGATTCATTATGAACTTTAGTTTGTGAGCTGGTTCGTGCCCATCCCTAGTTATTCACAGTCAAGGGCACACACACACACCATATGTACTCAAAGTAGACACATAACTGCTTGAATGCACACTCTTAATCCTTAACCCTCAGGTGTCATGTTTCTTGGTTTCTGAGCAATCGATATAATTAGAGATTTGGACTGAACACCAGGTATTCTCAAAGTGCTTCAGGATCATTCCACCATCTAAAAATAACATGAAATCAATGGCATTAATGAAGATGTTCTGGAAAGTAAAAGCAATTTTTAACCTATAGGGCAGCCATTTTGCAATAGCTTTCCAAAAAACGCTTGCGAACCAAGATGAGTGAGTGACCCTTTATAGCACAGCAACATGAATACCGGAGAGCAAAGTTCCTGATGTGGAATGAATTATTATGAAATGAGTGATAGTTGGGTTAGATATATTCTATGTGGTAGCCTGTACATTATTATCACATATATGGACCTGAGCTCAAAGTCATGCCTCGCTCAGCATGGGCACTGCTATTTCTTGGACTCATTTAGTGGTAAGCATTATAAACACATGTATTTTAGAAATATGCATGAAAAATAATGAAGTACATCATCTATCCTGGAGAGATAGGTGATGCTGCCTACCATGATGATTCCTACCTACCTTTTTCTCTATCCTGATGAGAATTAAAGAAAGGTAAAGGTTTCCTTTGCTCGAAAGCTAGTCGAATCCGACTCTAGGGGGCGGTGCTCATCTCCAATTCCAAGCCGAAGAGCCAGCGCTGTCCGAAGACTTCTCAGTGGTCATGTGGCCAGCATGACTAAACGCCATGGCACATGGAACGGTGTTATCTTCCCACCAAAGTGGTACCTATTTATTTACTTGCAATTTCTTGCTTTCGAAGCGCTAGATTGGCAGGAGCTGGGGCCAGAGGCGGGAGCTCACTCCGTCATGCAGCACTCGGGTATTGAACTGCCGAGCTACAGACCTTCCAGTCTGCAGCTCAGCATCTTCTGAGCCACCGCGGCCCCTGGTGAGAATTACTGAGAAATAATAATAGATCTCATGACATTAAACTTCACAGGAGCTCTGAACCTGGATCTCCCCAACCCAAGTCCAACATTTTTGCCACAATAACACAGTGGCTTGCTGCTGGCTGTAAGGGGCCATTCCTATCTTCTGTGCTGAAAACACTGGGTGAGAACTCTTCCTCCAAATGCAGAATCCCTCAAATTCTACCAATATGAATGGCAAAGCAGGGTCATATGGAAGGAGGCCAAGCTCTTGCTTTCTTATAACAATGAGTCACTTCTGGCTATACGAGCCCAACCCAGCCATAGTTTTGCTTCATACTGCCAAGTGGGATAAGATATAGGCTTGGCTTATTAAAATTAAGCCCTTTGCATCATCCACAATCGTATATTTCACTCTGAAAGCTTGGGTCCTCTGGCTTTAAGAGGCAGTTGTGGACTTATTCATATACATAAAAGTGCATGTCGGTTTTGCTGTGTGATTTTTAATGAAGCATTTTTATTTCATTTTCTCATGGGTTGAGTTTTAATTGCAGGTGGTTGGTGAGGGTTTTGCATTCTGAGGTTATCTATTAAAAGCCTCTTTGAAAGTAAATATGTGTGGATTGATTATAGAGTCCCGGGTCTCCAGAGAAGCCCAAAATTATGCATTATAGATAAATGCTCATCAAGATGTGGGGGGGGGCAGGTGTCGAGGAGAGAAAACGAGTGAGACAGAGCATCCAGTTGCAACATATTTGATCATTTCCGATTGTGAATACCAGCAGCCTGCTCCTATTCATGTTTCCTCTGAAGGGACTTTGTCCCAGGCAATTATCCAATAGGACTGGGGCAGTAAATGTTTTAAATCAATGGGAGCATCCCAGCTTGTCTGCTCAAGTGGTGTAGTGTAGGGTTAGAGTGCTGTAGGTGAGTCCTCAGCAGAGTACATCCTGCTGTATCCACTGAAGTCAATGCATTGAGAAGGGTGCATCTTTGCGTAGTAGAATTGCACTGTTTGTCTAGGGTCTGGGAAACCGAGGTTCAGCTCCCTACTCTGCCATAAAGCTGACTGGATGACCTTAGGCCAATCACTCTGTCTCAGCCTAACCCATCAGGGTGAAACAGAGGAGGAAACCAGTGTACGTCTGTCTGAGCTTCTTGGATGAAGGGTGGAGAGAGTAAGTGATTTGTCGGTTGCATTGTCAGCCTCTGTTCCTTTCCATAACATTTCAAGATCACCTATACCAGGGGTGGCCAAACTGCAGTTCAGGAGCCACATGCGGCTCTTTGACACAGTCTAATTTAATGTTAAAGGTAAAGGTAAGGGTTCCCTTGCTCGAAAGCAAATTTGCTATTTCCAAATAAAAACGTGTGTGTAATATTTGTTCATGTCTTGCAGCTCTCAAACATCTGATGTTTATTCTGTGTGGCTCTTATGTTGAGCAAGTTTGGCCACCTCTGACCTAAACATTAAGATCATAAAACAAGAGTCTTCTGCTTCATTCTGCATTTGATTATATGGCAGAGAGCTTCACTGAGCATAAATCCATGTGTTTAGTTTCAGATACAGTGACTAGTTCAAGGTGACCTAATGAGTTCTGTATCTGAGCAGGGATCTGAACCCCGATCTTCCCAGTCTACAACCTTCCACTGCACATGGCTCTGACTCCTACCATAACCTTCCGCTCAAATGGCATATTATGAGCAAGTGAGGACACAACAAATGCAGCAACCATACAAAAACAGAAATAACTGCAAAAGATTACTGTGGGCAGCTAGAGAAACAAAAGGGAACTGAACTACCCTGCCCTTTTATATTGCAAATATTATACTGTTTCACTGAAGGTCCATCCATCCCTCTACTTTTCTGTGATAGCCTGATGCAAACAGGCCAAGGTGGTAATAGATGTTTGTTTGTTCCAACCAGTATCTGATAATCAGAGGCCTAGTGCTTCTGAAATAGATGTTTTGGCTAATGGCTCATGAGAAACCTACCCTCCACTCATTAATCTAACTTAATAAAGCTATTTATGCCCCTGGCAGTCAAAATATCCAATGCAACAAACTCTATTAGTTAATTATTTATTGCACGATTATAGATTGTTTCTTTCACCACCTCATCTGGTAGTGTTCAGGCCGCCAGTTAAAATCTGTCTCTCCAAAGCCTGCTATGTGTTCCCACCTGTAGAGGTGAGGTGGTTGGCAACTACAGACAAGGCATTTTCAGAGGGGGCACCTTCCTTAGGAATGCCCTCCCCATAGGCTCACCTGACACTGACTTTACTGTCTCTTACCCAGCAGGCCCAAACAATTCTTATTGACATTGGTGGTTAAGTTGCAATGTGAACCCTAATGGTTGTGTGAGTGTATATGAGTATGCTTGTAGATCACCGAATGATTGCACCTTAATTTCGTTGTACTATGTACAATGACAATAAAGTATATTATTATTATTATTATTATTATTAAAAATGGAGGGCCACATGAGAAGTAAGTATATTATTATTATTATTATTATTATTATTATTATTATTATTATTATGCACATTTTAAATATTTTCAGCAGTTTTATGGTAGGGTTTTAGCCAGGCGGAGTAGGCTGAATAATTATTACCAAATAATTTCATAGAGGAAAGCAATTGTTGTGATCACAGTGGCTTGGAAATGTGCCTCTGAGATCACCAAAAGCTGGCCACATCCAGGGAACTTATTCATCCACGACGGTTGCATTTGTGAGTGTATACCCAGGCAAGTCAGAAATGCTTGCATGAATTTTAAAAAGTGTACAGTGAACACAAAGCTAATGTGTTGGCTTTGGTCATTCTGATACCTGAAGCAAAAATGACACCTCTTCCCACTCATTTTTAAAAATAGCACCTAAAGATGGAGGCAGAAAATTGTACTGCTTCCAGAATCTGGTGCTCCAAGGAACAGCCGCACCTCATTTTATGGTAAGGCACCCTTTAAATCTGTACCATGAGGCTCTTGAGAAGATAAAGAAAGAAAAATTAAGGAAGAGTTTTTAAAGCCCTACAACTGAAAAATCATGAGATAGGACTGAACCTGCTCCTCCCCTTCTGTTACTGCCTGCTCCAGGGCAGCTCATTAAAGTCTACCATCTTAGCCTGCCACTCGACTTCACAGATCAGCTTAACAGATCAACCATCACATATAATGGAGGAACTGGAGGTGCTAGTTCAAGATCATCCCTGACATTGTAAAAAGAAATAAGGTAAACACACAGTGTGAAATCTAGTTGCTAATCCAAATTCATGAGCAGAAATGCTCAGGAGAGGGGCTGTGACTTATTATCAACACATCTGCCTAGCATGCAGAAAGACCCAGGTTCAATACCTGGCTTGTCCAGTTTTAGAAAAAAGTGGAATCATAGGTGATGTAAAATGCCTCTAGCTGGAAAGCCACAGCCAGACATCATAGACAACATTGACCTGAACAGATCAGTGGTCTGACTCAGCAGCTTCATGGGTTTATGTGTAAACCTTAAGGTAAGCGAAAGGTCCAGAATGTAAAGTGTGTGTGGCGGTGAGGAACGGGGTGAAAGTAATCCAGTCTGAAGTACTGATAAGAAAGTAGCTGAAGTGGTACCGACCACTGTCTCTTTGAGCCCCCTGAGAAAGATAGAAGCCGTAAGAAATCTGCAGAGCAATCCTAAACAGCTTGCTTCAGGCCTTTCTATGGACACTGGAATCCGTGCAGTTAGTGATTTTGCCCCTGGTGGGACTTGGACTGGTTTCCCATGTGCTACATGAGATCCAGGGGCAGACTCAGACTTTCCAGCATGGGTGTCCCAGCAGCTGATTCCTTAATTCATGTATTATTTCTAATTTTAAATTCTGCATCATCTTTTCTTCCAAAACAGGAGTGTTCAGGCATCTGGCTATGCTTCTCTCTAGACCCAAGCACAGCTGTTTGCAGGAGGAGGGAAGTCATTTTAAGCCGTTTTCATGTAGCAGTTTTACAACTAATGTAATTTTGAAAGTACTCCTTTACTGTTTTGGGGAAAGAAAGAACATTTCTCAATCGGCCCAAAAGGACACCCTCTGGAGAAGCAGGTAAGACTGTCACCTTTTCTGACTGTTGTGCTCTGGCTTTGCAGCTGCACAACAGGCAGGGATGCAGCTAATGCAATATTTTCCCTACAAAAACTCCTGTGAAAGCTTCTATCCAATATGCAAGCATTAAAGACACAGAGCCTCTTCTGTGTACATCCGGGAACAACCTGAAGGGCCCTCTCCTCCTGGATTGTCCAGCCAGATAGGACTGACTGCCCCTCCTAAGCCCTGCTCTCTGTGCCCCGGCCTTCAGAGGTGAGGCAGGTGGTGACTGGAGAGGGCATTTTCAGTGGTGGCACCTTGCCTTTGGATTGGAATGTTTTCCCCCTTGAGGCTTGCCTGTCACTTACCATACTGTTTTTCAAGCACCAGCTCCAAACTGTTTTTTTTTAATCCTGGCTTTTAACTTAGTGGCTTTTTAGCTGTTTTGTGGTTTGCTTTGGGGCTGAAGGGCGTTTTGCTGATATTTTAAGGTTGTTTTTAGGCCCTGGATTGTTTTGAATAGCTTGTTTTGTTTTGCCCTGACCTGGATAGCCCAGGCAAGCCTGATCTTGCCTGGTCTTGGAAGCTAAGCAGGGCTGACCCTGGCAAGTATTTGGACGGGAGACCTCCAAGGAATACCAGTGTCAGGAGACAGAGGCAGACTATCCAGCCAGTTCTCTGAACTTCCTCCATGCCCCAGTAGGAGTCGCCAGTGGTCACCATGACTTCCAGGAATGGGCACCCCCCCCAAAAAAATGAATAGCTTGTTTTGATATTAGTAGTTAGTGCTGATTTTATGGTAGTGTTTTTTCTTTTAAGCCACCTTGAGCAAGACTCTGGAGAGGTGGCATTTTTAAAATCCTGAGAACTAACCTCAGGCCCAGAATGCTCCCCAACACTTCCCAGCACACAAGGCTGTCTGACCCTCCAAGGAGACCCAGTCAGCATGCGTTTAAAAAGGAGCACTTTTTCTAAAAGCCCTTTTAATATTAAAGTACCTTATAGCACTGTAGAAAGTTGTCAGCGGGCAAGGTGCTTTAGATCCCTTGAAAGGACTTTGACAACCGTTAGTAGGCCTAAGCATTTACCAGTGACAGAATTTCAGTGCCTGTGTGTCCCTGTGCCCTTGATCATTGCTTCGTACAGAGGAAACGAAAGAGGTGGAGATGTTTTTTTCATGTAATGTAAATGATGAGATGGGAGCAGGGTTGCCAGCTCTGGACTGGGAAATTCCTGCAGATTTGGGGGTGGGTGGGTGAAGCCCAGGGAGGGTGGGGTTTGGGAAGGGGAGAGACCTCATCAGGGTATAATGGCATACAGTCCACCCTCCAAAACAGCCATTTGCTCCCAGGGGAACTGATCTCTGTGATCTGAAAATCAGTTCTAATTTCTAAAAGGCCTCCAAATACCTGCCAGGATGCTGTTATTTTGTTCAAACTCCACTAGAGATTTGTTTTTGAGATACACCATTTCACAAATCCTAGAACCCATGAAACATTGGTTTGATTGATCGATTTATTAAATTTCTACACCGCCCTCCCAGCCAATAACATAAGATTTACAATATACATAAAATAAATTAACAGCAGCAATTAAACAACTAAGCAATTCCAAAACCAGTTAAGCTATAAAACATAATAAAGTGCTAGTGTCAGTAATTTCACAGTGGTTGTTGTTACTCAATTCTCTCTCTTTGTAATCGACTCTTTGGTAGGGTTGCCAGGTCTACTTACCTTGGCAGCGGGGGAGCCTCGCTGGGCTCTGGGAGCTCTCCAGCGATGTGCACGCGCGCTGCCAGCACGTCACAGGAAGTGACACACTACGTCGCTCACGTTGAGGGCGTGGCCCCGATCGTCGGAGGGAAAACCATAGAGTTTTCCCTCCGACGATTGGGGCCATGCCCCAAACGTGAGCGATGTGGTTGCATCACCTCTGGTGACGCAGCCATGCTGCGCTTCAGGGGGCGGAGTTCCCCCCGGGGCCTGATTCCGCGGCAGCGGAAATCTGGCCTCCAAAGCGGGGGTTTACCCGCCACCCGCCCCCACTTGGCAGCCCTGCTCTTTGGTCTTCTTAGATAGTTTTAGGCGGCTAAGCTCAGGCTGTAGTTACAAATCCCAGGGGGACAGGGCTTTCCCACCTTAAGCTATCAGTTGTTAATACTGGCAGCGGCTCCAAAAGCCTGGTGGAAGAGTTCTGTTTCACAGGCCCTGTGGAACTACAAAAGGTCTTGCAGGGCCCTGATCTCTTCTGGGAGCTCATTCCACCAGAGTGGAGCCGCCACCGAAAAAGCCCTGGCCCTGGTTGTTGCTAGCCTGGCCTCCTTGAGACTCGGGAGGGCCAACTGATTCTGGGCCCCTGGTCGCAGTGCTCTCTGGGGTACATGTGGGGAAAGGTGGTCCCTCAGGTATGTAGGTCCCTGACCATAAAGGAGAAGTCCTTCAGAAACAGTAGGTCCCAGGAATGACCATGTACACCTGGGAATGGTTACAGATAGTAATCCAAAGGACCATTATATTCAGAAAGAGATTATAGCACATGGGCTTCAGAGAATGTCAATGTGGTGTATTCAATCTGTCAAATGTATGTATGTGAACTCCCTGATTGAATCACCATGTGAAGCTTCGTCCTGGGCTAGGATCCAAATCCCTAAACTACAATTGGTAGCCCAGGAAGAGCCGACCAATCACCAACATCCAGTTCCATGAGAGGAAACAATTGTGATTGGACCTTATCCGTGCAACCTCATAGGTTGGTATTGTAAAATAGGGCGTGGCTATATTAGCTGGGAGATTTTAAAAGAAGAACAGCTTCAAGGCTAAAGCTGTTCTGGCTATTCATGTTGATCTGTTTGGAGCTGAGTTATGAGTTGCTGAATAAAGCTGATCTTTTGCTGAATCACTCTCTGACTCCTTTGTTAAGTAGCCGACAACAGTCTAGGTACCCCTACTGTTGTGCTAGCATATCACCACTCAGTCACATGGGCCAAAGTCAGCCTCCTTGTTTTAGGCAGCACAGGCACCACTAGGAAGAGAAAGCCTAACTACATCTACATACTAGATAACAGACAGCATTAACAAATCCATGCTTGGAATGATTTCCTCCTGCAGCTGCTAGAACAGTTTCTTTGCATCCATGCACACAGCTTGCTTTGCTGTCTGGGACAGATGGGCAAGTATACCCTAAAGCAGAACTCTATGCTTTCTGTAGCCTTTGGGAAACAGTTTGACCCATGTGATAAATTGCATGCATTTTGCACCTTTGGCTGCTTCCTCATCTGTCTCCAGCCTCCCAACTCCTAAGCGGCTTTCTAATGGCTGCCATTAGGTTTTAATTAAAAGAACCTGCCCCCTGGGTATTAAAGCCTTTCTTTTCATGTCCATCCCATGCACATACATTCATAAAATGACATCCATTCTGCCTTTTGAATGCTTCTAAGTAATGTAAGCTAAAAAAAAAAATTGCATGCAAAAAGTGATAGATTGTATTTTATTAGATCAGAGATTTCCAGAGAAATTGAATGTAGAGACACTGGAGTTTTACATGGCTCCTCTTTGTTTCCACCCATAGAAGAGTTTGCAGTGAGTTTCAGTTGAACCAAACTAACAAGTCTTTTACTTTAGTTTCTGACTTCCATGCCCTGGTGCCTGCCAATATAACACTGACTGTTTGTAGTAACTAAAGAAATGTGGTGGGAGTTCCAGGTGTCTGTGTGTACAGGGCAGCTTTCTGGTTGGTGACAGATGAGAGCTGTATCAGGTGCAGCAAAGGGGTAGGGTGGGGTGGGGTGGATGGGCTATTTGCTTACAAACTGCTATCAGTCCTGCGGAATTACTGATCTAGCTCCCCCACAGAGCAAGAAGAACAAATCCATGGGGGAAAGAAGGAAGGTCTTTTTGGGCAGGACAGGTGATCAGTGATTTGTCCTATGTATGGGTACTAAGCCAGAAAGTTTAAATGGACTCAAGAATAATTATATTTGTAGAGGATTGTTGTGTGCAAATCTCTCTTTTGAATAAAAGAAGCTGCTCAGCAGTTAGTGTATGGACATCTAACATCTGAATAAGTTTTAAAAAGCAAAAAAAAAATCAAATATTCTTTGGATAGTGAACTTTACTAGATCATTATAATTGTTATTAAATTATTTACTTCAGTTATACCCCACCTTTCCCCCCACTGGGACACTTGAGACTCACCCTGCTCAGGCTACAAGAAATTAAACTGGCCATCCTATTCTACTCTAATTTTCCAAATTCTTCCTTTGGGGAATTCCCCCCCCCCCACACACACACACAAGATTCTGGGGCATGTTTCAAGAAGGGCATGTGCTCAGGTCACATAGGACAATCGGTGAGCTCTTAGGCTCCTCTCTTGCCCCGTGGAACTAAACACACACCAAACGCTGGCCCCAGAGTGCACGTGAAGGAATGCCTGCTTACAGGGGACAAGCCACCGCATAGGAAGCTTGATCTTCTCTTGATCTAGGATACCACCAGTGTCAAGACTCCTTGGAGAACTTTGTGAAAAGCATTTTCCTAAGCAGATATGTTTAATTACATCATGTTTAGTCTGATAGTCTCTGTGGAAAAAAATGTATACTAATGTGTGCCTTGCCATAGACTTGCAGCAATAGCAACACCAGTGAGAGCGGGGTGGGGGGGTGGGCTTGAAGTGGAATTCCTAGTTGTTCCAAATTGTGCCTATTAAAACACTTTCAAAAAGGCAGAGAAGTGAGACAAAAGTCATGACTGAAGAGGACATCCTGATATAAAAGTCATTACAGAGTTTAACTAAAATGCAAACACAAACATTGGAGATTTACTTTACTGTAATAACAAAGGACAAATATAAAAGCTCCTCTTCAGGTTCCCCATCCAGCATGCCTTTTCTTGAGAAGCAAATACACACTTGCTTTTTAAGGAATAATAGTCGTGCAACCCTGAACAGCTGCATTACTGTGCCTCTGCAATTGACGAATGTGCTGCTGCATGGGAGTGGACCAATGATCTAGCTACTTCTGTGCACTTCAAAAGAAGTATGCAAAAGCAGAACAATTATACAACAATGCCTCCTAACCAGGCCCGTAGTTAACATGGGGCCTGGCCCCCTAGCAGTTTTTATGGGCCCCCTTCCTGAGCCTTGGCTTCCCTACCCCAACTCCCCCTGATTGCCTGTCAGCCTGTTGGCAGGGAGGACAAGGGCAGAGATTTCAGAGACTGCCCCTGGTGCTGTGCTGTGGGAAGAGGCACGGGGGCTCCTTGGGGAGGGAGGGAGCTGGACCCGGACGCTCCACAGGGAAGGCCTTCCCTTGTGGGAGGGGAGGGGGAGGGGGAGGGAAGCTGTGACCACTGCAGCCCTTGCCCTGGAGCCTTTTATTGGAATAGCAGGCGGGCACCCCAGGCCCCTTCCCTAAAAAGTCCTTAGCTACGGGGCTGCTCCTAACGTTCCTTCTGAGCTTCCAGGATCCAAGAACACTTTAAATATAAAGACCTTGCATGACCTTGCACATCTAGATACTGATGGATCCATTCTCCACAAACTGGCCTCATTAGTTTGAGAGTGCTCATCATAACTAACAGTAAAGACTCTGGGCCCCCTGTGGATGATGAAAACATTGGACCACCAATAGTCAAGGTGTCTTCATACTCAGATGGTTTCCCAGGTATACAGGAAAGATACAACTGTATTTGTGGGGGGGGGGGGGGGGGGGGATCAAGAAGCCAGAGGAGAAATCAGCTCAGTTGAGCCACTTGGTATTTAGAGAATCCTAGAGAGGGAGATGGGGGAATTTCCAGACTGGATACATCCTTCCCACAGTTCCTTAAAGGACCCCATGTTGCTTTTGTATAAGAAGGAATGTGATAGTTCAGTACTAGTACATGGAACAATATACACATTTCAACCCTGGTGTCCATTCAATCCCCAACTGCCCTCTGCTCTTTGCTATGATACAGAGACCACTGAGACCTTTGATTCAGCATCCATCTTGATTACCAGGATTTGATTGCACTATAGTGAACAGAGCTAGGTAAATTTTACACCTCCAACCCTACAAGGTGTCGCCATGAAGCCACTTCAGATGGCATTATTAAAGACTCTTAAATATGACTGCTTTGCTGAACTGTGCAAAATGTGTGTCAGAGCAATGAACAGAGCTGTGTTCTCAAGAGAAGTGCCTTTACATTGGACTGTGGAATATGCACTGTGGCCAAGGGGAGCCTTGTGCCTAAGAAACATGCGAAACCAGATGTGGACCTTGGACTACAGAAGCCTCCTGCTCCTGCACCTCTACAGCCATACAAGAGCCAGGATGCAGACCAGCAGCCCTGACCTCCATGCACACATGCAGCAGCAGACCAGAGAAGGAAGCCATGCTCTGCTACAAGACAGATGTTATTGAGCAGGTGCCATAAAGGAATAATCTCTTCTCCACCATGCAGGCACCCCCCACCTTCGTGTGTTAACTTCACCCTGCAAGACATACAGTCCTCTCCAGCCTAAAACAAAAGGATGCGCCCAGCTACCAACAATAGCAGCAATCCAGCTTTCCTGTCACCATCAAGATAACACCTCTGCCTAGCACCCGATCATTAATGTGAAGCACCAGACCAGCAATGTGATTGGATACCTGCATTTTTTCCTTTGTCTTACCCCATTCCCCAAGAGGTGTTACTCCCTGCCAACCATCATGTCTAAATTGACCAACTGTCATTTCTTTTGTATTGCCCTGACATTTCTTTTGTATTGCCCTATTGTGTTAGTTTCAAACTTACTGGGGACCAGGTGACCACATGGCCACTTTGCCTCAGGTCACAAATTTGGCTATATAAGGAGAGTCCTCCTTGGGCTTGCTACCCCCACTCTATCTTGTTAGTTCCAAATCTAAGTCTGTTTGGAATCGGTCCACGTGTGTTGCTGGTCAACTCATGGTCCCTTCCCCTATTTTATCCCCTTTTTGCTGCATGATTACCCCACCAACAATAATCCTGCTCATGCAAATGTCTGTATCCTTTCAGCTCTATATTCTTAGCTCTGTATTGTATGTGTGAATGCTTGATTTTTGTTTGTATGCTTGAAGAACCTTTAGTAAATAAATCACTATTTTAGCTATACAGCCTCAGCGTCTATTCCTGGGTCCTGGAAACCCATAAACACGTTATGATATAATTAATGCCTTTTGCCATTTAATTGTCATAATTCCCCACATTTCTTTATAAAATAAGGCAATTTGCCTAACAAAGGTAGGGTTTTGTTTTGTTTTGTTTTTAAAAAAAGATAACAACTCTCTTTTGATTCATGCCTTGATGGTGCTCTTGGTTAACAATTCAGTAATTTTCTGAAGGCCATAATTCATCAAGTCCTGGGCTTTGAGAAACCAGTACTAAAACTCATCCAACTCTAGTTCTTGTTCTTGTTCTTGAAGAGTTCTTGAGACTCCCTTGGACTGCAAGAAGATCAAATCAGTCAATCCTAAAAGAAATCAACCCTGACTGTTCACTGGAAGGCCAAATAATGAAACTGAAGCTCAAATACTTTGGCCACCAAATGAGAAGGGAGCACTCACTGGAGAAGACCCTGATGCTGGGAAAGATTGAAGGTCAAAGAAGACAGGGACAGCAAAGGATGAGATGGTTAGACAGTGTTATAGATGCAACGAACATGAAGTTGAGCAAACTTCAGAGGACGGCGGAAGACAGGAGGGCCTGGCGAGATCTGGTCCATGGGGTCGCGAAGAGTCGGACTCGACTGTGTGACTGAACAACAACAACTTGCATGCTTTGTGGCTCATTGCACTGACGCCATGCCACATCTTTGACTGTTCACTTTAACCTATTTACAACAATTTGCTTTGTGATGGTGGACCAGAGCTGTGTCCTCCAACATGAGCTTATGGAAGGGGGAACTACACTGATCTCTCTCCCTTCCTTTCTTTTATAATGCCATTCTACTAGAGTATATAACAGTCATCAGGGAAATAATTTAGCTACACAGGCATTAGGCCTTGATAGATCAGGGGCAGAAAAATTACAGTGTTCTGCAAAACAAAGAATCAAGTGCATTGCACTGGAATGCAGGGCCAGATTAAGATATACTGAGCCCCTAAAACATGGCACGCTCAAGAGGTCCAATACCCCTATTGTCCCAAATGGCAATATTTAGTGGTTAGTATCATTATTTAGTATTAGTATTTAGAGAACTTTCATAATTTGAGGCTTTAAACTATACCTTAATTAGCATGTGCTTATATCTGTCTGTACACGTTGTATTCCCAAATCCATGCTAGGCTATAGGGAAGATATTCTATTTATATTTATTTATTTATTTATTTATTTATAGGGAAGCTATTTTAGAAGGGTTTTTTTCCCCACGAATTCATCAAACCAGAAATGTAAAAGTGCAGTAACGTAAAACTTGGCACCTTAAATACTAACAAAATCGATTCCAGCATATGTTCTCGTGAGTCAGCACTCATGCTATTCATAAATAGAGAAGTGAGGTCTGATTCTCAAAAGTTTATCCTGGAATAATTTTTTGTTAGCCTTTAGTATAGGTTTGGCTGCGCAAACTCTTATCATGTGCCAGGCTGACATTGTTATGCATCCAAAACATGAACAATGGAATGCTTTTCAACATGAAACAGCCTTGGAATGACCAAGTAAGTCCAACACTGGGCAATAAGGTAAGGGATCATCTTAATACTCCGGACAGGAGGCTAGGTGTGTACTAGCTAACAGGAATAATTGAGTCCCTGTTTTACATTTCTTTGGTCATGAACATCCTACCCTGTTTCCCCGAAAATAAGACCTACCCCCAAAATAAGCCCTAGCAGGATTTCTATGCATTTGTGGTATAAGCCCTAGTGTGTCTTCTTGAGAAAAAATAAATATAAGACAGTGTCTTATTTTCGGGGAAACACGGTAGATAGCCTTAGGCAAGCTGCTTTCCCACAGCCCCAAGCCTCCCACTACAATATGTCATTTGCAATACTGGTTTACAGAATTGTTGGAAGGATTACAGCAAAAATGATCCACTGGTGGGAAGTGCTTTGAAGTCTTGGAAATCCCTTCTAAAGGCTAGCAGGTTAGGAAGGCCAGCATCTCCCTTGTTTTTTAGATTTCACTATCTGCTTAGCTGTCACTGCTTCTAGGCTGCAGTCCTGCAAGGATAAAGGTCATCTCTTGAACCTTTGCCAGCATTCTGGTTTATCATCAAAATATTTCAGTTATCAAACTATTTGTAGTAGATTCTTTCTCTCTCTCTCTCTCTCTCTCTCTCTCTCTCTCTCTCTCTCTCTCACTCACAGTGCACTTGTACCTCTTGCTACAGGGCTAGTTCATCTCAGCTCCCCCCCCCCCAGCATTTTGGTACTGGACCCAAGTTATACATTATTTCTCCATTTGTCAAGTATGAGCTGCTGCATTTACTGTGTTACTTGGTGGGTTTAAAGGTCTTTTCTACCAAGACATAGGGGATGGGCATCAAATTGCTTATGAATTAGCTGTTACCAATCACTTTGAACTATGGTGCTGGAGAAGACTCTTGAGAGTCCCTTGGACTGCAAGAAGATCAAATCAGTCAATCCTAAAAGAAATCAACCCTGACTGTTCCCTGGAAGGCCAGATAATGAAACTGAAGCTTAAATACTTTGGCCACCAAATGAGAAGGGAGCACTCACTGGAGAAGACCCTGATGCTGGGAAAGATTGAAGGTCAAAGAAGACGGGGACGGCAAAGGATGAGATGGTTAGACAGTGTCATAGATGCAACAAACATGAAGTTGAGCCAACTTCAGAGGACGGCGGAAGACAGGAGGGCCTGACGGGAGCTGGTCCATGGGGTCACGAAGAGTTGGACTCAACTGTGCGACTGAACAACAACAACAAATGAACAAATAAATTCGATCCTTTCACTTTCTTCAGCTAAGTTGGATCCTCTTTTAACAAGTTTTCCTTCAAGGGGAAATACTTTCTCTAACAGGGAATTACTTTTGAAGGAGGTGGAGACTGGATTTATACCCTGCCCTTCACTGCATGTGGAGGAGTGGGGAATCAAACCCGGTTCTCCCAGATTAGAGTCCATGCTCCTAACCACTACACCAAACTGTCTGTCTGCCTCTCCCTTTCCCTCTCCCAGGAAGTCTAATTCTGTTGGAGGAAAACTCAGTGGAAGGGAGTCAAGCCTAGGGCCCATTAAACTCAAAGGGATTTGCCTCGTAGTGCTTAGGATCAGGCCATTATAATCATTGTGATAATAAAAACACAGACTGCTTCTGCTTAAGACATCTAATGAGGATGCTCAACAATTAAATTAATGAAACTGGTTTTAGAATAGCTTGGAACTCTAAAACAAGAAGGTAGCAGAAATGCCTTCTGCTGAGCATGCATATCATGCATGTTCATATCAGCACTGATGATACAACAGTTATTTCCTGGTGTTAAATAGTCTGCAAGTGGAAAGCAAAGAAGTGAAAATATCAATATCAACCACTAATGTGGATTGAGAGGAAGAATCTCTTACAACGGAGGTGTAAGATCAACTGTAATTGCGGCAGCAGTAAAATTCACTCTGTGGCTCATATTTTGCTTGATTGTCCCAAATTTTCAGCTCTAAGAGAGAAACTGATCTCCCCTTTATTTAATCAGGACTTCCTCTCTCCAGAAGCAAAATCATCCTGAAGACGAAGACAAACAAATTACTCTGCATGTGGCAAAATTTCTAGCAGGTGTTGTCAAATCACATGACAACTTTTGCAGTAGCAACCTTTAAATTCTTTCATGTTTTCCTGTGGAATGGGGTTTATTGTGGAGTGAGGGTTTGCTGTTTATGACTCCAGTTGCAAAAACAGTAAAGACAATACAATAGAGTAAATCCAACTGATTTTTGCTTTGAAGTTCTAGCCCTTTTTCAGGGTCATAGGTTAAATCCCACGAGCCATGTGTGCATGTTGGCTTCGGCACCCCACCCCGTTCTGCTGGAACCTGAACACACCACAACCAAATGCAGCATGTAAAGACTGGAGGACAGGCCAGCATGGAATGTGGCACAGGGACTTACAGAGGGGAAGGGAAACTGGCAAAGTTCCCATTATGTGTGAACAGAAGATACTTTCTGCTGACATGCAAGGACAAGTTGTAAGCTCTGACCGATATCTACACTCAGTAGTCAGGGTCCAAAGATGGAACTTGTTCTATGAGCCCAAAGAGGCTGAGAGCTTGCAACTTCTTGAATAACAGCTTGGCATGCCCAGTGGCAAGCAGATCTTGAAAAGAGATGTTCAAAGCAGAAAGCAAAGTCACCAAGAAATCTACTGGGTTAACACAAGCTCCTTACAGGAGCCTGAAGAGCACTTTAGAGCCCAGTCAGTATGCCTGTGAATGTTTTCCCTTAGAGTATGGAGTACAAGATAGCATTTCAAAGATCAAATGTCTGCCACGAGGGTCCCCAGATTGAAGCTCAAAAACATTCTTAAGGATTGACTAGGAAAAAAGAATCGTAAGGAGAGATCTGGGATGTTATCTAGCATACATTCAGTTTTTAGCCTTGGTGGAATTATACAGGAATCCACTAGCCATGATGTTACATATTTCTTTGTAAATATTTTCCCACTTCTTATACAAATGCAATTTGTGTCATTCCCATCATTCGAAACAAAATATTGTAAATCCTGTTTCTATTTCTTGACTCTTATTCTTTTTTTGCTGGAAAAGAGTCAATTCTTTAAAAGATAGTGATGAGCATGCTAATCATGTTGTGAATAGAATCTCAGTTTTAGTGACATGTTTCACAAACTAGAACTCCAAAACAAATGGGGCATTCTCCCAGCTTACCACACTTCCTTAGGCTAAAACCCCCAGACTGAAACTTTCCAGACTGTAATATAGAGCAGCTGTGCACTTGGCTAAAGTGATTATCTCATTTATTCTCAAAACAACCTAGCAAAATGGGTCAGTACAGTTCTCATTTTGTATACACAGGATTGTGACCCAGACAGGACTGGCTCTTAAGAACAAGTGAAAATACGGCAGTCTGAGGACTATTGCCAAGTATCATAGCCATGAATGACATCTGTATCCGTCAAGATCGAACTGTTGCCCTTGGATGCTTTCAAACCAGCTTTTAATCCATACTCCCCCCCCCCATCACACACTGTTGCTGTGCTCAGGGTGGCTTCAAAATCTCTGAATGGATAGAGTGATGGATTCCTTCTGCAGAAAGGTCAGATCACTTGCAGTGGGGGTACGTCAGATGGCCCACTGCGGATCTCTAATTTAAAAAAAAAGCTTGAGTCATTCTGAAATGTACACACGTGGCACTCTCCAGAAAGTTTCTAGACAAGTCTACACAGTGCATTGAAATCAACTATAACCTCTAGAAACACATTAAAATCCCCTTTCCTTCTTTTAAAGAAAAAAGACACACTACGTTGAAAACAATAGTCTCCAGTTGGTAATGACCTGTGTTGACTTACCTGTGAAAGAAACAAAAATAATGCTATTGCCCCCCCTCACTCCTTCATGTCCATTCTGTTCTTCCTCTTTGGCATATGGATGTGCAATTGTTTATTGGCACTCACCTGTGACAACCAATGTACAGCAGGAAGAAGTTTCTCTTGGCTGAAATGAAGCCTGACTGGAAATTTGATGCAGATTTCTAGCCCCGCCTTTCTTTCCTGCTCACCATAACCTTTAAGAATGTTTGCCTGGCTTTGAAGTTTTCTTGGCCCTGCTTCTGCCAAAAAGCAACTGTTGTTGTCTCAGACAAGGACACAAATCTTTTAATTTATGCCCACATTTCTGAATATAAACTTTTTTTTTCTTGCCACTGTCTCCTATACTCTTGATTGGCAAGGAACACTCTAACGAAACTACTGAGCCCACCCTTAGTATGAAAGGTTTTGTAGGTAGCAGACTCTGCTTGTAGCAGCAGGTTGTCAAAAATAGAATGTAGCTCAGTTTTTGTGCAACACTGAAACCACAACATGGGGGGGGGAGAGACTACTGCAATTGTTTTTGCTTTGTTTTCAGTTTCAGATCTCCACCATCCACTCAGCTCAGCTACTGAACTTCCCAGCAAGCAGGTCCCAAGGAGAAAACGGGTCCTGTACTCCTAAGGCAGTGGTGGCGAACCTATGGCGCTCAGAGCCCTCTCTGTGGGTGCGCGTGCCATCGCCCCAGCCAGGCCCAGGCCATCATTAAAGTGTCGAATTCTCTGCCAAATAATTTTAAGTAAATGAAAGCATTTGGGATTGCTTTCCTTACTTTGTTTGGATCATCTTAAGTTAATGTATGAGTTGTTTTTTTCTAAAGTAAAACCTCAGTATTCAGGTTAAATTGCCGTGTTGGCACTTTGCGATAAATAAGTGGGTTTTGGGTCGCAGTTTGGGCACTTGGTCTCTAAAAGGTTCGCCATCACTGTCCTAAGGTATGTAAAGATGAAAGGACTGAGGAAGAGCAGTTGGCCATGCAGGGGTGCCAACAGCAACACCTACTGAAAGCATGGTAAGAACTTCCCGTCCTATGGTTTTTGTTTGTTTGTTTGGCACTTTTTGGAAGGGCTCAATAAAAGAGTCCAGAAGAACTAGAATAAGAACCTAGAAATGTGCAAGCGTACTCTTATTTAAGTTACTTGAATGAGGCAAATCCCTCCCATCCCAGTTAATGCCTGTTAGCCCCTTTCATTTGGCTGCACATGACACTTGGCTTTATTAGGGCCCCAGCACTTCTCTTGATTCAGAAAGTCGTTCTTAAAGAACTGCCCCTCTCAGTCCTGTTGAGCTGTGAAAGGGAGTGAGAACAGCTTTCATTTGCCCTGCAATAATTGAGTGTATAGTGAAGAACACATTACAGTGACTTCCATGTTTATTTTACACAACTTGCTTTCATCTTTGGCAAATACAGCCTCTGGAATTAGGAGAATGGGAAGGGGCAGTGAAATGTTCCCATTTCCCCTTAACCCTCATTTTTTCACTGGGAAAAGCCACCCCCCCAGCTGCTTTTAAGTCCCACTGGGGGAAATGTACAGGTATTGTGTGACCACCCCACCCCCCCAAGCAGGGCCAAGAACAGCTCAGTGGCGAGAAAATAGCAGGAGTTATGGGTTAAAATTCCCTTCAACCCCCCTTCAAGTCAGAAAGCATCTTAAGAGAATTTTCTAGTCTGTTCCAGCTGAAATTACACTGTTCCCTAAGCTACTTCACTGTTCAAGGTAGTTCTCTGGTTTACTGCAGGTACTGGGTAACTCCCACACTGGCAGATATTAATCCATCCAGGTCTGTAATTGAGCTTACTTAGTTCAGCTGTGGATCTGATGGGGGATTCACTCTCACCTGCAAGATTTCATCGATACTGTCCAGTGATTGGTTGAGAAGGTCAAGAGACTAGAGCCTGCAGTTGTTTTTTAATAAAAGTTGTCCTCTTCAAGTAGTATGATGGACTACTCTGATTCATGCAAGATACACAGACTTCTGAATGACTTTTTCTCTGACATCACCGAGAAGGTGGCCAAGTTACTCCACTCTGCTTTAAAGCGGCACCAAAAGATTCTAGAGACATAATTTTTGTAATATATGTACCTTTAGGTCATGTTTTTATTTTGCTCTTAAATGTTATATTCTGTATCAACAATTTATGCCAATAAAGGCTAACTTGAGCTATAAAACTAGTCAGTGAGAAGAGGTTAATGTTGGTCTGAAGCAATAGGACAAAGTTAAGAGTCCAGTGGGCACCTTTAAGACCAAGAATGTTTAATTCAAGGTGTGAGCTTTCATGTGCTTTCACGCACACTTCCTCAGATACATTGAAATGGAAGTTGACAGTGAGAAGAGGTGTTATCCTTAGGTCTTACCTTTTTCTCTCTGTGTCTCCACGCTGCCAGGAAGACATCCATTTCATGATCAAGGATTCTTTGCTTCCACAACCAGCTGTGCTTGACTCCAGTAAGAGGTAGCTAGTTAGCTTTCTTGGTTCCTTGTGCATTTTACTGCCACTGAACTGTATGCCTTGTTTTAAAACCTTTTTTCTTAAATTTCCTCAATAAAGCTTTATTTTTCTTTATGATGTGTGTTACTTAGGGAGTTTCTGAAACCAAACCTAGGTACAGCCAGGCCCATAGACAGTGGGGCATTTGGGGGTCCTGCCGCCCTTAATTAAAAGCCATGCCCCACAAATAGCCATGCCAGAAACCTTATTTTTGACCATGACCTAGGTGGAACTGGGCTAGCAGAAAGAGATGTATTGAGGTACCTTCCTAAGCTTTCTTGCCCTGTGGAAGGGAACTAAAAAGGCATTTAAATGTCTTCTGAAGGCAATTAAATGTTATTGAGGTGTTTTTTCCTAGGAACTGATGCTCTCACTGTTCTGTCCCCTGAAAGGAAGTGCTAGAAACAGGCTTGGAGCCTCCCCCTTTAAGACAGGCATTCAGATTAATTTAATTAACTGTAATTTAACTGCCCCATTAAAAATTTAAATACCCCCCCAAACCAAAAAATCCTGGCTATGGGCCTGGGTACAGCTTGGTTACATTACTACACTAGGGCAGGGTCCTGTCCTGACACACACACACCCCGCCACCAATTTTCTCCCAGAGGCGGTATTTGGAAAAGGAAAAACAAACCCATCTCTTAACATAACCACAGATAAAAATCCAATGTGTAGTTGAGCCATGTTTTATGGAAACACATGCAAAGTGATAGACTGAATCTCAATCATACAGTCTGGCAAACTGGCCAGGGTACCTTGATTTCACAAATGAGTGTGACATTTCATATGCCACAATTGTGCATTTTGTGTTGAAACCCGCTAATACAAGCTTCATGTGAGGAAAACAAAAGTGGCTACTTGCCTGAGCAATCAGATTGGTGGCTGGAGTGCTTCTGTTTTGGCCAGGACTCTAAGATACATAGGGTCACAGACTGCCTGGAGAAGCATCCTGTTATTTTAATAGTGGGATGTTATTTACCTCCATGCTGTTGGAAAGCTTTAACTGCTCATTTCCACACAATGGACATCTATTAAAGGTATAAGACATTTTTCTCCAGGCCTGCTGGAGACTCGAAAGACTTGAAACTCACATTCCCAGGCCAGTGTAAACCAACAAGTGAACATCAGTTCCAGTACTGTTAATACTGAGAGGCGAGTGACAGAGATAGCCACATATGAAAATCAAGAAATGACAGAACTTGCCAGCTATCCTACAGCCCCTGCTGCCCCAGTACCTTTAACAGCAGCATGTGATGCATTCTCCGTTATCTCTATGCTGGGAAAAGCTTTCCACCTGCCAGATGCTGTTAAAGAAGCAGGAGCAAAGCCAAAAGTAGTAATAATTTTAACCCATTTGTCAAAAGGGGTAGATTTTGGATTTGAAGATGCTGATAATGAAGAAAACCTGTTTGTCGCATCTGTTGTGCAAATATTTGTACCATTTGGACTGATAATCCACTATTTTTCTTCAGGCAGAAGAGAGAGCAACTAGAAACCAAGAAGGAATGCCCTTGGCATCTAGTTCTATTTTCATCATATAACTTGGGAGGGTTGTGCGTGGGGAGAAGTTCACACACCCGTATGAGGCAATGCCACATGTGGTAGAAGCCCAGCATAAGGAGCATGGGTCAATTTGTATGATATATGAAAGAATGTTTATCCTTTAAGCACATGGCATCCTGGCTGCTGGATATGGGCATGGCTAGGCAATTTAGAGGCAACTGTTACATGTGCATTTATTTCTTTGTACGTGCTATACATCTGGATGTTGTAAGTGGCTTTGAGCTATTTAGATAAAGCAGCTTATGCATTTAAACAAGCCAAACTGCTTGCCCAGAACCAGCTCAGACGATGTGCATCTCTTCACCCATCTGCATGTAGTACATACAAGGTAAGACACAATATGGCAAGTCATTCAGTGAACTGAATGATGCCTGTCTGTCCTATTCCCTGTGAGAAAGTTTCCCAACCAACAAGCCTGTGGGCAGAAGGGGTTCCCTGCACTGGTCTTTTGACTTGTGTCAGCTGCTGTGGGAAAAAGTGTGATAGATCTCATCTCTAGGACCTTCCATGAGCTCTTTTTGCATGTGTGAAACAGCATACTGAAGACTCTTGATCACTGCTTGCAGGCTTATGTTTCATCATTAGGACACTTTCTTAGGTGAAAAGCTATATGAGGAATCAGAATTCACCCCCTCTCCCCTTTTAGCAGAGTGAACATGTAGAAATTAAGGCTGTTTCCACAATGGGACTGCATGACACACCACAACATTGCCACATGAACACTTACAGCCTCCTAGCTACAATGTCTGTTGAAATGTTATGATTTTGCATGGGGGCATTAAGGAATGGTGAAACTGAGCAGGCCTCAGGTTGGTCAGATCCTAGATTAGAAGGCCACCTAAGAATCCCAAAGTCAACTACTCTGAGCTTTTCAAAAGAAATGAAATTCTCACTGCCTATCCAGGTCCAGATGACACCTGCTTCACCTCTAAGTGATCCTGTTGTTCTTAACCCATTCTGTGTTCTAGATGAGACCCAACAGGGCCTGCTAATAACTACCTGATCTACCACATCCATTGCACAGACAGTACATGAGGAATGAGAGCCATGTAATACCTTTTAGTATGAACAAGCAACACACTCAGAGTGCTGGTCTTACTAAAGATAAAGGTTTTCCTTGCTCAAAAGCTAGTCGAATCCAACTCTAGGGGGCGGTGCTCATCTCCATTTCCAAGCTGAAGAGCCAGCGTTGTCCGAAGACATTTCCATGGTCATGTGGCCAGCATGACTAAATGCCGAGGCACATGGAACGCTGTTACCTTCCCACCAAAGTGGTACCTATTTATTTACTTGCAATTTCTTGCTTTCAAACTGCTAGGTTGGCGGGAGGCTGGTACAAGGTTTTAAATGGCTTTTACTTTTAGATTTTGCTGTGGATTAATGCAGTTACCAACTTTTTTGAGGGGGGGTCTACATTAAGAATGGAATTATATATAAACTGTTTGCCAGACATATATGCCTGCACAACTCCTGTGAGGTGAGGTCACTAAACTTCAGCTACTAAGTTATATAGCAAACATTATGCACTAAAAATACTACCACTTTCCTCACTATTTGAAGAATGGATGAGCCCCATCCGTTTTGCCTACAGCAAGATCAGCCCTTCACTAAATCTGTTGCACCTGATCAAGCTGCCAGTTACTTGCATAGATTTTCAGAGCAAGATCTAGCTGGCAGGAAATGGCGTTCCTCAAAACACCCACAGATGTTCTGCCAAGAAGCCTAATGCTTCAGCTGCTTCTGTTTTCAGGGCAGTGGTAAAGGGGAGGGGTAGGGGGGAAGAAGAGCAGGGGAGAAAGTCCAACAGAAGCAATGGGCTTAGCGAGAAAGAAGTTGCAATTACATTATTCTTAATATAGTAGTGATAATGCGTTTTGCACAAACTGCAAGCCACCAATGATTAAAGCTATTAAATATAATTAAGGCTGCTAGAGAAACAGGAAGATTCATCTCATAACCACTGACATGTTTGTGATACAGGAAGTGTGGCTCCATGCCTGAGCTATGAGAACTGAGGGTGCAACCCTAGGCATGCTTGCTTAGAAGGAAACAGACCCCACCGAACTCAATGGCACTTGCTTCAGAGTAAACACATATATGGTTGGGCTCCAAGTTGCATTGCATTAGTTCTTGGTAAGCTGTTGCTCTTTGGTCAGACCCAAAAGATTTTTAAAAGTACAACCTAGTTGGAACCGTTCCAGACTTGTTCATTTGTTACTCAGGACAATTTTGGCTTAATGTCATACGGCAGTACAGCCTGTTTAACCCCCCAGTACACTTTCTACTCGCTGGGGTTTTTTTTGGGGGGGGGGCATAAGTGCAGTCAACAAAAATCCTCTTTGCCTACTGAGAGGGAAGAGTCTGTGTATGTGTGTTAACAAAACTGGGGGGGGGGGGGACCTTACATTCAGCCTACATTCAAAAGCTGAACCAATTTTCTCTCTGCTGTTAACACAGGCAATTCAGTGCACAGATTCATGTGGATGGGGCCAGGGACAGCATTTTCATTTAAAGAATCAAATGTCCTCAAACTTTTTTTCCCCAAAAAAAGCTTTATAGTTTTTCATGTGAAGAAACTAAACCCTGTTCTAAAATGCTGAGACACATTTATTGCAGCAGTACCAATGCAATGTTTTATTCCCCACAATATAACTGGTTCATATTTAGCAAGAAGTCTGATTGTAAAGAAACCAGATTTTAAATGAAAAGTGAAGTTTATTTTGGGGGAAAATACACTTAGCTATCAGGCCAGATGTTTTTTTGGGGGGGGAGAAGTGATACATTTCATAAACCAGACTAAGCCACTGATTGCATCTGTACTGCCATCCTGTTGATTTTAGATTCTATCCTGCAATGACTATATTCTTTACAATAGACACAGACTTTGAACAGCTGTAAATGAACTGTGGTTCAGCTTTGTGAACCAACTGCAGTTCCCGATTTCTTCTTCAAAAAGGTTCTGACAAAAGTAAAAAGTATGCAGTCTAATCCTATGCATGTTTATCAAGACACAAGTCCAAGAGTTAAATGTGGCTTAATGAGGCTTGCTCTCAAATAAGTATGCTAGGATAAGGATATTATTAAGCAATCTATGTTTTTGACTACGTAAAAGGGAAAGTTTGCACATGAAGCAGAGAAAACACACCAAAACCATGAGCTATCTATGAACAGGACATCTGCATGTCTTAACAACCCAATATCCAAGAACAACAGACTGGAACCACCAGCTCTCACTTCTGAGCAGAATTATAGCTATACTAGGAATAAAGCCCATTGTGGAAATAAATACAATGAGCTCTAGAAAGAGCCTCTGGGCAGGTGCGCCCCAGGCTTGGCTTGGGTACTGAGCATCAATTTATTGTGGTGACCTCAGCAAGGTACAATGACACGGAGTCCACCGTTTTCTCCAGGGGAACTGATCTCTGCCATCTGCAAAGCAGTTGTAAATTTGAGTGATCTTCTGCCCTTACCTGGAGATTGGCAACATTGGTTCCCGAGGAGGAAATGGCTGGTTTGGAGGGTGGAGTCTATAGCATTGTACCTGTATGAGGTCCCACCCCTGCTCAAACCTCCACCCTTCAAATCTCCAGGAATTTCCCAACCTGGAGGTGGCAACCCTATCTTCTTCCCAGCCAACCATCAATCTACATTTATCTGACCCTCTGACTTCAGCTTCCCATCTCCGCCCCCCTCCCTGCAGCCTCTACCTAGGAAAAGTACAGTATTTCTCCGCAGTGGGGACCAAAGCAGCTCACATC
The DNA here is from genome assembly GCF_001447785.1 of Gekko japonicus. Taxonomy (NCBI): domain Eukaryota; kingdom Metazoa; phylum Chordata; class Lepidosauria; order Squamata; family Gekkonidae; genus Gekko; species Gekko japonicus. The sequence goes on from NW_015173162.1 coordinate 643,485, forward strand.
ATTCTCCTTTCCCTTTCGATCTGCACAATAACTCTGTGAGGTAGGTTAGGCTGAAAGTCTGTGAGTAGTCTGAAATCACCCAATCAGCTTCCACAGGAAGAACCTTGATCTGGCAGACCCTGCTCTGAAGCGCTAACTACTACGTCACATTGGCTGTCATGGGGTAGCCAACTCAGCAGGGTATAATGACAAAGTCCACTACTTTCTCCAGGGAAACTGATCTCTGCCATCTGGAGAGCAGTTCTCCAGCCCTTACCTGGAGACTGGCAACAATAGTCCCTATGAGGAAAATTAGAGTCTTTCTCCACAGTGGGGATCAAAACAGTTTACATCATTCTCCTCTTCCCCTTTTGATCTGCACAACAACCCTGTGAGGTAGAGGTTAGGCTGAAAGTCTGACGGGTCTGAAATCACCCACTCAGCTTCCACAGCAAGAACCTGGGTCTGGTAGACACTGCTCTGAAGCGCTAACTGCTACACCACAACAGCTGTCCTAGAGGGACTGCTGCTGGTGAACAGGAGCAAGCAGCCAGGCCTACTTGTCATACCAGTCAAGTGTCATCAAGTCACCCAGTGGGCACTGCCAGGCCTAAGGTAACCAACCTCCAGGTGGAGCCTGAAGATTGCCTAGTATCACAACTGAACCCCAGAAAACAGATCTCTCTTCCCCTGGAGAAAATAACTGCTTTAGAGGATGGACTCTATGGCATTCTATTCAGCTGAGGCCTCTTCCCTCCCCAAACTCTGGCTTCTGCAGACTCCACCACAAAATCTCCAGGAACTACTTCCCAACCTGCAGTTGGCAACCCTAGTCAGGCCTGGCCCCAATGAGTTCCCCACAAAGGCCAAAGTAGGCCTGGAAAGGGTCTTCCTGCACCTGCCTTTTTACTGACAGAACCAAGCTTGGTTACCTAGCAACAGCCACTGAGGGGAAAGTGAGCCCCACAGCAATTTTGGCAGTTTATTCTGACAGGGAATGGCCAAGTGGGTAGTGGGCAGGGGAGAGGAGCGGACCCAGCACCCAGCCAATGGCACACAAGTACTCTTGAGTGGCGGTTGACGGGCCAATAGCTGATGGAGCACACAGCACAGCCAATGGGAGAGCTGGAAAGTGCCAACACACTAGGGCTTATATATATATATATATATATATACTAATGTCTTCTATTCTTTATATATATATATATGAGAGAGAGAGAGAGAGAGAGAGAGAGGATTCCATGGATTCTTCATTCACTCAGTAACACCAAGGCCTCAGAAGGCACCTTTTTCCTTATAGCACAAGAATAGAAGACATTAGTCCAGGAGCTGCAAAACTGTACCAGGGCAGCCTGAGCATATTTCAGATGTGTATGTGTTATGTGTGTATCCATCACTTTTAAAAGTTCAGAGCAACATCCATGGGACACCTGTGACCTCACATCCCAAGCACTGATTAGACATTCTACTCAAGACATTTCCCAGCAGAGCCAGCATAGTTTCTAAGGGACATCCTTTATTTCTAGGAACATCACAGATTCTTAGAAATCATAGTGCCACAAAACAATACGGTCAATTGACATCCATGGCTACAGCTCTACAGTGTTCTCCTTTGGGAATACTGATCTGGCAGAAACCTTACTTCCTGGTAGCTTTCTCAGCAAGTAGACACAGACCACTGACTTTGCCACATTCTCTACCATATGCCAGAGTAGGATTTCTTAAGAAGTCATGCCTCTCCTTTTAAAAACGAAGTATTTTAAGACTATATGTGGAATCTAGCAATTGGGTACTAAAAGCCTCTGTAAAAAATATTTTTCCTTCTGTTACATATGGTCATCAGTTGGGTGACCAAGCTTATGAAGAGGTTGGAGGACTACACAAGAATCAGAGATGCCTGGATTCAAATTGTGCCTCAGCCTTGGAACACAATGGATGACCTTGGGCCACTCATTCTGGCTTAGCCTAATGTACTTCCCATGGCTACAGAGAGAATGGCATGGAAAGGGAAAATATTTACTACCCTGACCTCCTTGGAGGAAGGACAGACTAAAAATGTAAATAAATAAATGTGGAATCCCCTTCTGTTCCACTCCATTTAAGTATTAGAAACTACAGTGCTGCCTTTGGGGGAGAACCCATAAAGATGATCAGCTCTCAGCAACAGAGAAGAATGGCCACATTGAAAGTAACCCAATTAAGACTGGAGAGTCAGAGCAACAACATATGCTTAGACCATGTGCACAACAGCAGGATTCAAGAGACACCAAAGTTGCAACAAAGGCACTCAAAACTTCCTGTTGTTTTTGGAAAGGTTTATAGTCCTTTGCAATGATTGCATGACACATTTTCCTTCCTCAGCGATACAACCCTCAGAAGACCAACAGGTGGCCACCAGCTCCCACTGCTTTACAGCTGATCTTCATAACCCAGACCTAGGCTAGCTGCAGAACATCAAATGCACTTTTAACATCTCCATTTAATATTTACATTCAAGCAATTAATAATAATTGGAAGCTTATAGTTTAGACACTTCTAGTAGCAGCAGTTTCTATAATAGCTTGTTTAGCTTTAGATAATGATTTTTTTTTTTTGCACATTGAAAAAAACATGTGTTGACAGTATCAAAAAATATATACCAGTGGAAGGGACGGTCTTGCAGTTTTGTGAAAAGAAAGGGCAAGGAAAACAAAACCACAAGTGGTTTTTTTCAAAAAAAGGAAGAACAGAAAATATTTGATATAGTTTATATATATATAATATATGTATTTTATATAATTATATATATATATAATATGGCGATCTAGGAAACTCCATAAATCTAGGATTTATTTTTATATTTCATTATATAAATACCTACAAATAAATATATTAGCATGGCCCACCCAGGGAGGCCCGCTTTCAGCTCAAACAATACATTTTCAGCAACACCACGTACAAACGGGAGCAAAAACCACTCAACAAGTTAGCACTGTTAAAATATAATACTATGTAACTCTCCCGTGTGGTCACTGGGAAGCCATCACCCTTACCACCTCCCAATGCCCAACACCCCCCACCCCCGAGGGCAGAGATGACACTTCAGGAACCAACCAGTTGAGAAGCATAGCTGAATTTCTGAGCCTGCCTGCTCTTCTTCCGGGACAGGGAGGCGTCCGATCTCAGTAGGACCAGCCCTATACACCATACCATATAGTTACTCTGGGTAGAACAATACCTTAGAGGAGGGTCATGTACCAGGCTGCCAAGGGAGAGTGCCAAGAGCCTGTGCCAGAGCCTCCTCACACTGTTACATATTCCTTGAAAGTCACAGTCAGGCAGTTTGCTGTCACATCTGTAATTATTATATTCCCAAAGAAAGGCTTGAACTCTGGCATGGGCTCCTCATCTTCTTCCTCTGCCTCCACCTCAAACTGTTCCACCTGCTTCTGATGCTCTGGCACAGGTTTGTCTGCTGGTGGCAGCACAGTTTCTGGCTTCACTTGCACCAGGCCAGGATCAATGTCCCCCCGAGCCTTGACACACCGCAAGTCTATGGGTTCATCTAAGTCCGAGTCCAGCAGGATGACCTCCGGCTGGGAGGCAGGCAAAGCAGGGGGCTCAGGTCTCTCTGGCACAGGTGGGCTTAAGCAGGTGGGAGTACTGATGCTCCGGGAAGTGAGGCGTTTCTTTCCAGTCTCCTTGTCCCCATGGGGCTCAGAGAAGCAGCGTTTCCGGGATCCACTACAGCTGGAGGAGAGGTTCACTCCCATGCTGGCAGGATTGTGCTCTTGCTGACTGGATTCCAAGGACCATGGGACTATGTTTGGCTTGGTGGTAAGCTGCAGAGGCTGTGGCTCAGGAACAGGTGGTTCTTTGCCTGGTGATGTTGCCATTAGTGGACTGGTTACACACTCAGTAGGGACTTGACTTGCCTCAGTCCCAGATTTCCCCTTGGGATCACTGGCCAGCCATCTCTCCTCCCCATGCTTTTTCCAGGACTCCTGCCTATCCTCAGTCCCTTTCTTAGTAGTCCTGTCCTCAGCCACCCGCTTCTTGGGTGGCTCTCCAGACTTGATCTTCACGGCCTGCATGCCGTTCTCCATGTACTTGCTCATGACAATCACAATACGGCCATTTTTGTTCTTATTCTTGACTATCTTCATTTTGCCTCCAATACCATTGCTGCCTACACCATCCCGGGGTGGTGGCAGTGGCGGGCCTGTGCCACTTGACAGGTTCTTCTCTGTCCCATTCTTTCCTTCTGTAGTATTCAAGTTCTTCACCGGGTTCAGCAAGCTTTTTGATGCACCATGGGACCATTTGTCTGAATGAGACATCAACGAGCTTTTGCTGTGATCCAGGCAGGCCTGCCCTTGCTGTGGCTCCTTGCTGCCTGGCTGGTAATGAGGCTCATACATCTTGGGATCAGGCTGGTAGTGGTGGTGCTTCTTGCTATTCAGCTGATAGTAGTACTTTCCTTTGCTGTGTGACTGATGCTTTATGGTGCTGTCCTTACCATTGGGCTGGTACTGGTGGTGCTTCTTGCTATTCAACTCATACTGATGCTGCTGGCTTTTCCCAGAACTGCTGAGGTCCAGCTTAGACCTATTCTCCATAGCAGGGTCCTGAAGGCCAGTGAGGACATTGGAGCGGCGTGCAAAAGATGGCAACTGCAAAGGGAGAGGGGAAGAGAAAGAAAGGCATTCATTAAGGATCAGCAAGAGGAAAAAAAACTGGTCTCTCTTATTGGGACTGTTTACAAAATGGAACCACATGCTACAAAACACAGAACTTTTACACCATTAAGGGATGCTTTGAATGCCAAGTCCTTGTCTAATCTATCCCCTAAATGACTAAGCTATATATGAACACATGAAGCTGCCTTATATATAGATCAGTGATCTATCAAGGTCGGCATTGTTTGCTCTCACTGACAGCATCTCAGCCCTCCAGGATCTCAAGTGGAGGTCTTTCATATCACCTACTACCTGATCCTTTTAATTGGAGATGCTGGGAACTGAACCTGGGACCTCTGAGCTATGATTCTTCAAACATTGACTGAAAGGAGATGATAAATCCTTCCAACCTACTGAGATTTTGAACACACAAAAATTGGAATTAAAAAAAAGAAACGTACATGTAGTGCATACATAGCTTAATGTGCAACCAAAAATGCTCAAAGGACATTGCTGCAAAAATTACAGCCACACTACTTGTTTTTGTTTACCTACTTCTTGACAAGCCACAAGCATCACAGATTGTTAATCTCCACAACAGAGCCAAGAACTGGTAGCCAGAGGAAGAGAGGATGAAGTCAGGAATCTTATGCTCCCATAAAGCATCCAAGGAGCCATCTCTCTTGGGGAAAGTGATTTGAATCATGGACATCTAAGGTGCAGCCCATGTCTGCTGTGCAGTTATTAGAATATATTCTGGTTTTTTTCAGCGTTGGCAAGAAGCCCTAGACGCCACAGCTGGTTGGCTGCAGGAGAGAAGGTGGGTGGGGCTTCCTCTGGCATTCAGAATTAACAATGGATTTGTGTATAGGGTGTACACATTCTCTCCCCGAGCATGATGAAACCAAGATGAAACTCTCCTCTCCAGGGATAGGAGCTTAACAAGGAAGGGGATACTTATAAATCACCACACAAAACACCAGCAATAATACAGCTTTTGTTATCAGCCTATCCAGCAACGCTCAGGACTTGGTCAGTGTTACTGTTTATTGTTTCAGCTCCATTAAAGGAAAGGAACACCAGAAGGATTGACACAATTCACCTGAACAACCAGCGGCTTCGGCTTTGGTCCTCGCTTGCGGTATCCCATCAGTTGCTCCTGCCTCTCCCTGAAGAAACATGTATAGTTTAAAAAAATTAATATCGGTGTCATTAGGAAAGCCCGTTTCAACAACACACTAGAGATTGGGGAAAGGAAGGGGGGGATGACCTTTGTCATTCTAGTTAAGGATGAAGATACAGTTAAGGCTGCAGTTACTGAGCATCAGTAACTATTTAAAGGATCAGGCTGCATAGTTACCAGGGGAGGGGGAGAGCCCTACAGTATTAAGTGCAAAAGAACTGATGCAGCCAGCAGGCATCCTTTCCCCCAGGCCCCTGCCAGAGTTATTCATACAGAACAGACTTAAATCCATGGATTCACAATCAAGAGCATTCTAACCAAAAACCAAAAACACCTCATGCATGCATGAAGGTTAAGACAAGATAGAGGAGCATGACTTTTGAACTAAATGTACATATAAACACAGCAATCACAGAAACAGCACTGTACATGAAAGTGCCCTCTGCCCTATATCACCAAGAAATTATCAAGGTCCCTATGAAGGTCTAAGAATCCATAGACAAGTTGGAAGGGGGTTTCAAGTTCCTAGGAACTAAGAGTTTTTCTAGTGTTCGTGTTCTCTCTATCTCAAAAGCAGTAACTTTTCAGATCACCCAGTGTTTTTCTCTTTTGCAACAGCATAAGACATTCAAATGCTCAGGGCAAGTTACCTGCAACCTATTACTTAAAACTGGATTGAGAACATCAGTTTCACCTTGATTTGCAAACAGACAGCAGTGGAATATTTACCCACTTGTACCCCACACAAGTTGTTCCAGTCTTAGTCTGACAATCTCAAAACAAATGCACAGGTTGCCATCTTAAGGCACAATTACTTGGAAGTAAAACGTATCAAGTTCAACAGGACGCACTTCCCAATAGGCCCTATACCAGTCTTATTTCCATGCTTAGGGTCTCTCTGTGAAGCTGCTGCCCTACAATCAATGTCAATGGGGTGGGTGCACTTTCAAGTAAGAAATGGATACAAGAACTGGGCTGCAGATAGCCTAGGCTAAATCTCACGATCCCCTTCCTCACACACTAAGCATTCCTTTTCAGCCAGGGCTTTTTCATTTCTCTCCACAGAGAATCAAACAACTGCACACAAAGGAGTCAACTGGAAGGACAGGAACAAAGACTTGCCCTGAGATCTTGAGAAACAGCCCGGCATGTATCAAGTTAGCCTAGGCAAGGAACTCTGGGCATGCTCCTCTCCACTCTACAGACCCCACGCTGCAGCCCCCTTCCCTCCCATGCAGTGCAAGGGAGGTGGAAGCCACAGACCCTGTGGCTGCGGGAAAGCCGGAGCGGCACTGGATGCTAATCGCCTCATTAGGATTTCCACAAGGAGCGCCCGGCTTGGCCTGCCTTCCCAGCGTCCACCTGTCCCAGCGTGACCGAACACGCAGCCAGTTCCGAAGAGGGCCTAGCAGGCTGCAAGCGTCAGGCCAGGCGGAGGAGAGCATCTCTCCCCCACGGTCCGAAGGTCACCGCTTGGCTTGAGCTACCGGCGCTGCAGGAAACCCGGCGCACGCTGCGGGGGTGTGTGTGTGTGTGGAGGGAGTGTGGAGTCCCGGGCAGCGGGGCGCTGGGAGCTCGGCCTGGCTCAGGGCTCTGACCCAGAGAGCGGCGCTTTGCAACTGGCCGGGCCAACCCGCCTCCACACATGTGCCCCCCCCCCCCCACCCCCCCCCCCGGGGGGGGGGGGGAGTTCTCTTTGCGACCGCGACACCGCCTCCGACCGAAGGCCCGCTGCAGAAACTGCCAAGCGCAGCAGACGCAGGCGGCGCTCCGCCACCGCTCCCTTCCGTCACGTGCCCAGCCACCACCTTGCAAGTCGCTCCCAAGCAGGCCGCTCGGCGCTGGAAAGGAAGTCCCTGCGCTGCAGCGGCGAAGGGGTTAAAGCGGAGTTCAGCGAGGCGCCGGGCGAGGGGCTCCCGCCAGCCTCCCCGCGCAGGAGAGGGGCTACCGCTCAGCGCCCGAAAGGGGGAGAGGGAGGGGCACCCCGGCCGGACTGGCTGCCCCCGGCTGCACGGTCGGGGCTTCATCCCGCGCTGCAGCGGCTGTTTCGAGGCTCCCCCCTGGCCGAGGCAGGCAGCCCTGGATCAGCAGCCTGGGGTCCAGGATGTTCTCCTCCGGCTCCCACGTGTTATATCTTGCAGAAGGAGGGAAGGAAGGAGGGGTTTGTGGCAGAGTTTTCTGCAGGTACACTTAGCGGTTATGGAGCAATCGTCACCCTCCGCCCCTGATAAGAGGGCAGCCCTTCTCCCCCCCCCCCCATACCCCCCCCCCATAGCTGTTCCGAGGGACCCTCCTCCTGTTAGCCCTCCTCCCCGGTTGGCTTCCCGGACGCGCCTCCAGAACTGCGTTTACGCAGAGAAGGGGGATGGGCCGAGAGGAGGAGGAGGCTGGGCGCGGGGCGGGAGGAGGACCAGAGAGCCACTCGGTTGATTTAGCGCAGTTATTATTCCGGAGGAATTCTAAGCACGCCTCGGGGAAAGGGCTGCAAAGGCACCCGGATCCCGTCGGGGGAGCCCGTCCCAGAGCCCGCCCCCCCCCTCGCCGAGTCCAGCCCATGCCGGCCCCCTGCTCGGTCGCCCGGGCTCTGTCATCCAGCTCGCCCCCCCCCCCCCCCCCCCCCCCCCACCCTCCCCCCCCCCCCCAGAGCTCACATAGGACCTCTTCGATCCCGCAATAACGAGGGCGGAATCGTCAAGTGAAAACCGCCGCCTCCCCGCCTGCAGGGGCAGCAAGCCGGATGACAGCGCCGGAGTGACCTCGATCGGACCGGAGACTGCGGGGAGGGAGGGGGGGTATTATTCTCTAGTTCCCTCCCCCTCCCGCGCCGATCTCTGGGTTGCCGCTGCTGCTGGGTTCTGCAATATGGAGCCTGCTTTCCAAGGGAAAGGAGCCATTTTCTGCCACTGGTGCGCATCAGTCGCCGCCTCGGCTGCCTTACACCCCCCGATCCCCCCCCCGCCGCC
>NW_015173162.1:652525-655819 GCF_001447785.1 Gekko japonicus
CCCGTGGCCTGCCTTGCTCACCTTCCGCACCCGCTTCTTCTCGACGCTCTCCACGGCGAAGACGTGCTCGCCCACGGCCGGCAGCTCCATGTTGGGGAGAAGGGGGGGCCGGGTGTCTGGCAGGCTGCCTGTGCGCTTCCACCCCCCTCGCCTCGCCTCGCCTTCCCAGACAACTGAGCTCCAGCCTCCTGCAGCAGCGCAACTCATGCAAATCCTGCCAAGGACGTCAGCGGGGGTGGGGCCTTGCTGCCTGTCAAAGAAAGACGCGGCCCCGGGATTGGCGGAGCTCTGCCAGGGGCGGGGAACGAGGGGGAGGGGGAGGCCGCCAGGTTTGGGGAGTGCGCCGCGCCAAGGGCAGCCCTTCGGAAGGGCCAGGGAGCGCTCAGTGTCTCAATCCGTCAGCCAAGCGGGCTGGCTCTAGCCCGGGGCACACGGTCCTCGCCAGCCCAGGACACCCCCCCCCGAGTTGTGTCCCTTTCGGCCTCTCCAAAAGAAGGGGGGGCACTCTTGTGGCCTCCAAAACAAGAGGTCTCCGTGCTGGTCGATGGGGGGCTGTGGGTGTGCCTAGACCTCGTTTTGTGGGGGGTCGTTCTGCAAATGGATTCAAGCGACGCGGGGGAGCTTCCAAAACAGGGAGGGAGACTTGGAGCGGAAAGGGACGCGGCAGCCCGAGGGGGCGAGCGGGGGCGAGGTTCAGGAGTCCCCCCCCCCCGGGGGGGTGGGAGGCAAGGCGAAAGGTCTGGTCGGGCGCGGGGAGAAGCCAGCGTCTGTTCTGCGGCTGCTCGGCTGCCTCGACGATTTCGACTCGGATCCCTTTTGTAAAAAGTCCGCCCCGGGATCCTCTTAAATTATTGCCCCTCATTTGGCACCAAACCGACTCGGGCTTTCATTGTCACCGGCATTCCCGGCTTCGGAGGCTTCTGCCCCTTCAGTTAACTCGTTACCCATGAGGCCAGGAGCGGGCACGGGTGGGGAAGCGACACAGGGTGGCATCAGCTCGCGAAGTCGGGCGGCAGGCAGAAACTGGCAAGATGGAGAACGGCGGTAGCGATGCCAGCCAGACATGGGAAGGTGCCTCGGAATCCTTGACCCTCCCAGCGAAAGGGAACGGGAGAAAGGGAACGAGGGAAGGGAGAGAGGTGCCCGAGACGGGCGGGGTGGAGACGGCTGGTCCCGACGGGGCTGTTGATTCTCTCGGGGCCTCCCGGGCAGGGAAGGGGGTGAAGGAACCGAAGGGAGACCGGGAAGAGAAGCAGATGACTGCCGGGGGCGGGATCTCCCGTCCCTCCCGGTGTGCCAGGCAGTCCAACCCCCGGAGCCAGGAGAGGGGGCGGCAGCAAGGGCCCCTGACGCCTTCCCCCCCCCCGCCCCGGGGAGAAGCAAGGGTGCGGGAGAACCCGTTTGCCCTCAAGGCGGGCGGAGAGGGGCAAGTCTTCGGGGAGCTGGACACAGAGCCTAGTGAGTCCGGGGCAATCCTCGCCCAGTCATCGAGGGGAGGCAGGACAGTTCCCTCCTCCCCATGGGGAGCGCAGAGATGGGGAGCCCGACCGCGCTTCTGGCCGGATTTCTAGCGGGTTCGGCGCGGAGGGACCCTCCCGCCGGGAGAAGACGACAAGGGGCGGCTTTTTGCCCAGGCCCCCGAGGGCCTCGCCGGTCTCTCGCGGCATCTGTGCCTGGGCACGGGCCTGCTCCGGCGCCAGGCGGTCCATTGTCAGCGCGCGGGGGTCCAGCCGAGCGGGACGCCCGGTCCGAGCCAGAGCCGCCCTCATCTGGGAACCATCCGGAGCGCGGCGGCCTTCCAGACTGGGATCGGAGCGGGTGGGATGCGGAGTCCTCGGGCGCCCAGCGCGGAAGGGGATCGAGGCGGCTTTGCCAAGGAGAAAGGGATCCGCCTCGCCTCGTAGCGGTAACCAGTTGCGGAAGATTTCGCTCGAGGCCGCGAGTGCGGATAATGCGCTGGCGCGACAATGATGGGGGCGGAGTAGCAAAAGAGGGCTAGCTTCTCGGGATCCTAAATCCGCATTGGGAAAAGGCGGCTGCTCTTCAGAGGCGTTTGGACAGAGGGCAAGCGAACAGTCTTCCTGCAAAAGCGAGGCTCGATAGAGATCTCATAGATATTCAGCACCGTGGAAAGACGGCTGAGCCCAGATCCTTCTTCATCATCCGTCTAGAACTGTGGCTTTAGAACCCTACTTTTCTCCCCCATCTTCTGAATGCAGCTGCCTTGATTTTTAGAAGCCACTTGGTCTTTGCCCAACTGCCTGGGAGCGCGCCCCCTACCGACGTTTGCTGGGAATTAACGCGACTGGAATACAAACCACGAAACCTCCAGCCTGGCGGGCTTCCTTCGGAGGGGTGGTTGGCCTGCGGGGTAGGGCTCCTGCGCCAAACCAACAAACAAAGAACCCACGAGAATGCAACCTCCGACCCAAGCTACTCTAATCGGTGGGCTTCACTGGCCCGAACCCACCCGATATGTTTTGGGTTTGGTTGATATGTGTGAACAGTACTCCGTTTAGTTGAACAGGCTGCCGAGGTCGTACAGACCAGATGCCACCCCTGTGTTCAGCCTTAATCCGAAATAACAAACACTCCTTGCTTCTGTGACCATAAACAGGGCGAATTAAAATCTACCCGTTCCCTGACAAGATGCCAATTCTTTTGACACTCTTTAAACCTCTTGACTGTAGCGACGACATGGGGTGTGTGTGTGTGGGGGGGGGTCAGAGGTAAATAATCCGGATGACGTGTTCTTTGTATGCATTCGTGGCGGCGTATGTGTGTGTTGCATCACTATCACGCCTGCTCTTTAGAGAAGAACACACGACGGTTCCGTTTCGGAGGGAGTTCGGTGCGTTGTCTTGAAGTAAAGTCCCGTTCTGGAATTCCCGTGCAGCTGGCCGCCCAGGAGAGAAAGCGCTGGCCGCCCCGGGCAGAGCATTCATTCCAGGCTCTTCCTGCAGCCAGAGAGGACCCAGCAGTTGCAGAAGGGTGCCGAAAAGACAGGCGTGGTGTCATCGCGGGAGGCAGGCGCTCCCCGGGGCCCGTTTCCCCAACCTCCCCATCGTCCCGGCGAACTCGGGTGGTCAGAGTGCCCAGAGAAGAGCGCCTCGGCTCACCTGCGGCCTTCCCCCCCCCCACCCCCAAGACCAGTCCCAGGTGCGTCCCCGAGGGAGCCGGGCACAAGTCACGGGCGGCGGCGGCGGCGGCGGCGCTGCCAGCTTCTCCCTCCCGCTGGGAGCCGCCTGACCCTCCGTTCGCCCCCCCCCCCCCCCGCCCCCCCTTCTCTCCCCA